>NC_089764.1:24991235-25013735 GCF_040412425.1 Macrobrachium rosenbergii | reverse complement strand
CGTAGAGAGGAATGAGGAAACGGAGAATTAGAAAGTGCATCATAAATAACGTAAAACAGGTATATACTGGAAAGGAAGGGATTTGCCGGATAGAGGTTAGTGGCGCAGTGTGTTTAGAGAATGGGACTTGGGGTAAAGGGAAGAATTTAACCCTTGGCAGATGTGTGGCAAATGACAAAGATTGTGGATGGTTTTCACAGCGGAAGAGGAATGGCGTGAAAGACCTAAGGAAAAATAATGATGAATAATTATAATATAATTTACGGAGGATGCGTGTCACTCATACAAGACTATCATTTTCTTTTACCACGAAGAAACAAATAAAAACAAGTAAAAAATGCGGCGATGTTTCTTCGTCGCAATCGAGTTTTCTGTACGGCGTATAGTGCTGTATGAGCCGCGGCCCATGAAACTTTTACCCCCCACCCCGTGGTGGCCTGTCCTATATCGTTGCCAGAAGCAAGATTATGGCTAGCTTTAACCTTAAATAAAATAAAAAAACTACCGGGGATAGAGGGCTGCAATTTGGTGTGTTTGATAAATAGAGGATGGATGACCAACATACCAATTTGCAGCCCTCCAGCCTTAGTAGTTTTTAAGATCTGAGGGCGGACGGAAAACGTGCGGACGGACAGACAAAGCCGACACAATAGTTTTCTTTTACAGAAAACTAAAAGCCAGCGTGTAAGAAACATTATGTCCATCCCAAGACTTTTGATAATATTTCCACAGGTTCTTTACCTAAAAAAGCAAACGCTTCTCCCAATACTAAAAAAAATTTTTTTAAATAAATTGAACGGATGTTTTACCACACTATGATAGAAGCGACGATTCCTACGTCATCACATTTAAATAAACTTAAAGAGATAAACGGCAAATCTTCATGTTGATCATTAATGGCTCTTAGACAGGAAACTCTCCTGCAGGTGCATCAAAAAGAGAGAGAGAAAAAAATACAAACTCTTTAGAATAACAAATTGTGAATTAGTGCTATCAAGATATCATGCCTGGGATAGCACACAACGGCTATTATTATCTTTGTTCAGAATAAGGAGAAATCCTCGCTGGAAACTTCGCTACAACGAACTTCGTGGGATGTTATGCACGTCGTTGATCACGAGTGATTAATGTATATGATTAACTTCTGATTAACTTCGTCTATGTTAACATCAGTTGGCTCACGATGAAGTTTTTTTTTTTTGGAGAATTTACGCTGAAGCATGGAAAAATCGAGTATGATTACTTTTTCACACTTTGAGTAATATTAGGTATTATGAAAGTAAGTTATTTTTGCTGTTATCATTATCAATGTGAACTTTCACACCGTTGATATTCTTATGGAACAAACGGAAGAGTCATTGCCTTGCATCTTAAACTTCCACTGAATAGAGATCACTAAGAAATGAAAGACATGAAAGAGTAATGAAAAAAATGAAAGAGAAATGAAAAACATGAAAGGGAAAGGTTGCCTTGCTAACTCATTGCAATAACTGACACCAATAAACACGCAGACCCATATACATACATGCACTCACAGATACACACACACACGTATATATATATATATATATATATATATATATATATATATATATATATATATATATATATATATATATATATATATATATATATATATATGGTGAAATTAATGGATATTTATTAATCAAAATAAAACCAAAAAGATATAAGAAAGATTATCCTCAGGAAATTGGTATATATGCATTCTCAAGTAAAGGATATCCAACTGAATAATACCAGCTCTCAGCATGGTATGAGAATACTCGTTATCTGGCCACAATTTGGTGAAATTTAGTTAAATATGAGAACTGAGATTACTAGCAGTGACAAATAGGGCCACAGATTCTACACCAATGAAAGTAAATGAAAAATTGGGGAACAAATATCTTTAATAAAGACACATATAATTTCGGGGCGACATGTGCCCTCTCCACTGTGGAAAATTTAAAAGATCTCTTATTTTTTATTTCTCTCTTTTTTACCTTCACTCATAATGAATTGTAGTTGGCTTTTAGTGACTCTACACTGAAGTAGGAGCATGACTCTCCGAAACTGTATGCGGGTTTCTTAAATATATTTGTTCTCCAATCTGTGTGTGTGTTTTTTTTTTCTTTTGAGTTCGATTGAGTCTTACGCATACCCTAACTTCAGGTTTATCCTTTGAAACCACTGTGAATAACAACACATGAATCTTAGCAGTGACTAATCCTTGATTTTACTTCCCAGTGGATTTTCTAAAGTGTTTGAAAAAAAAAATAAATAAAAAATGCGCCGAAGTTTCATCGGTGTAATTGAGTTTTCTGTACATCGTATAATCAAGGCCACCGAAAATAGATCTACCTTTCGGTGGTCTCGGTATAATGATGTATGAGCGTGGCCCATGAATCTTTAACCACGGCCTGGTGGTGGCATGGCCTATATCGTTGCCAGACGCACGAATATGGCTAAATTTATCCTTAAATAAAATAAAAAACGACTGGGGCTAGAGAGCTGCAATTTGGTATGTTTGACGATTAGAGGGTGGATGATCAACATACCAATTTGCAGCCCTTTAGCCTCAGTGTCTTCAAGATCTGAGGGCGGACAGAGAAAGTGCGGACAGAAAAAAGTGCGGACGGACAGACAAAGCCGGCACAAGAGTTTTCTTTTACAGAAAACTAAAAAGGATACGGAGAACGTCGTAAATTAACTTCGCTCCATCAAACTAAAGATATTCTGCCAAAAAAAAAAAAAAAAAAAAAAAAAAAGGAACTGACCACTTCACATTATTTTGCTGCTAAATATTCAATACTTATGTTCATAATGGACCCTCGTTCTAATGAAAAAAGGAGACACTACCATATCATGTTTTAACAGCTCCTAAACCTAAGACATTACAAAATGCAAATAAAAAAAATAAATAAATAAAAAAGATAAAAATGGATAACGGGAGTGAAATTACGTGCATCTTTATTTAACAAATAACGGAATTAAACACCGGAATCAAAGGTCTGAGTAACTGCTACGGAAATAAATAATTAGGCGAAGAGAAATTCCGCTTGAAAGTGCCTTCATGCAGGAAATGCTATCATAAATTACGAATGGTAATAGTACAGGGGCTGAGATAAAAAAAAAACTTGAAGTGACAGTTCACTAACCTGTGTTCAAGTAGCAAACAGCTGACATAAATACATGGTACTCACCTGCAAGAAAAATAAGAGGGTTAAAAACAGGTAAATCAAGGGAATTTAATTTAGCATCACTGCTACCTAATAGAAACTATACTTTAATTACTTTGATTAAGAATATTTTTTTTTTTTGGGAGATTTCAATGCGCCTGTTATTATCAGGGCAAAAACTGATAGCATTAATTACTAAGCAACGGTAATATGACATTAAGGTTGAAAATATTGTCACATTGGGCAAAAGAGATTTGGAGATTTCAATGCGCCTGTTATTATCAGGGCAAAAACTGATTGCATTAATAGCTAAGCAAAGGTATTATGACATTACAGTTGAAAATATTGCCACACTGGGCAAAAGAGATTTCAGGCATTATATTCACTGTTAAGAACGAAGTAGCACGTTCTCTAAGCATAACACTTTCACTTCAGTGCAGTGAGTATTATCAATACAGTACTTAGCAAAAGAGAGACTCGAATCTGTGACTAACAACATTTAGAATTAACAAAAACAAGAATTAGCATTCAGTAAGGCTAAGGTGGATATTGGGTCTAAACCTTGTCTTATTCTACTCTAGAGTGAAGTCAAATTTTGCCCCGGCAATAAAATTTGTAATCAGCCTTAACTTTTTAATTATCCTGAAAAAACTATTATTTAAATGTTAACCTATGAATTTCCTACTCATTTTTGAGAACACTATTTCACTCATTTACTGTTTACTATGCACAGATTCTTCTACCGAAAACCAAATATATTACGGACATTATTCCTAGTAACCTAATAGGAATAGGAAAATAAAAATAAAAACAAAAAAAGCGAGCTGGAATTGGGACCAGATTTCGTCTCAATAGGAAAGAGTATTTTTAGTGAAATTTTGTATAACTTTCAAGGAGATAGTAATTGGAATTTACAAAAGAGTGGACACTTCAACTCAGGACGAGAGAAGGTAAAAAAAAAACTCCCGTAACGCGCACACATGCGGTCCATACTTCATACCCTTAACAGAGAGAGAGAGAGAGAGAGAGAGAGAGAGAGAGAGAGAGAGAGAGAGAGAGAGAGAATTCCTCTGCGTCTTTGCCAACATGAATATATGCCTGCTGAACGCATCGCTAATTCCTATCTCCTCGGCGTTGTTTAGACGCGCCAGTGTGTCGATCCTTCAATGCCCTGGACAAACGAGGTGTTGTAACCGACTTCGTGGCTTTGGCTTGAGAGAATCCAGCGAACGAGGGGCCCCGTGACTCCCTTGACCTGACACGTCCCAAACGCACACTCGTGTGCCAAAAGGTAATTGATGCTCTCTTAGCAGAGACAGAATCGGCCACCCATTAAACGCGCTCTTTCCTCAGGAAGGGAGGCACGCTTGAAAAGAGACGATGCTTCGGAAACCAACTTTAGATTGGCATTTGGTAAAATTCTAACGAGGATTTGGGCGACATTTACTTATTTTCTTTGGTGGAAGAGAGGATTTTGAGAGTTGCAGATGACGAAACTTGACGAAATGGTTAGAAGATCATTAAGGGAACCTGATATAAATAATAAGTCTTTGTGGTAATTTTCATATGGAGGTTCATTTCCTCTGACGATGACAGTAGTCTCCCTGAAGCTTCCGGATCCTAAGTGTACTTGTAGAGACGTACCAAGATTTATATGCAGGGAAAGTTGTCTTACCGTATCTTGAATAACAATAATGATACGCAAAAGAGTACCAGGTCTAATGGTCCATTAATAATAATAAAAAAATCATATATCTTCACTTTTCAGGAATACGATGAAAATCGATAATAATAAAAAAAACCGTAAGCGTAGTGACGGAGATTAAGACGAATTTTCTGCACACGATATATTTCTCTCTCCCCTGAGGACAGGTTTTAATGACCTGTTCGAATCAAAAGAGCAATGAATCTCCCAATAATATTATTGATGTATACAGTAAATACAACACTACTGTATTTGCCGTCGTAAATCATCGCAACTCATTTATAAAATCATCACAGCTCATCTAAAATGTAGAGTGAGGCCAAGAAGATTTACGATGGGACTCGCCATTTAACACAAATGAGGGCACTCGTTAGGGAACCAAATAGCCACTGAAGTCAGAAAGTCTTTTTAAAGGGTCTAAATGTTTCTTTCGGGATTATTTTATTTTTTTATTTTGAAGGATTCATAAGTTTTTTAAACTCCAAATGCTTCTTAAGTAAAGTTTTTCTGTCAATAAAATATTTTCTCTAAAAATCATATTTTTTAAAGGATCAAAATGTATCATTAATAATATTTTCAAGAATTTTTTTAAGGATTCATGAGTTTTTTAAACTTAAGATGTTTCTTAAGTAAAGTTATGTTAATAAAAGATTTTTTCTAAAAATCATTTTTTAAAAGATCAAAATGTATCATTAATAATATTCTCAAGAATTTTTTTAAGGATTCATAATTTTTTTAAAACTCTAAATGTCTCTTGAGTAAAGTTTTTTGTCAATAAAATATATTTTTTTACAAAAATCATATTTTTAAAGGATCAAAATATATCATTAATAATATTTTCACTTGTGAGTAAATAATTTTACCAAGATTATTTATTTTGAGATTTTTACTCAGATACATTATCGTAAACAGCTCGATTCGTGACGCTGATAATTCACAAAGCTAGACTGAATGTTTAAATGTTTAAAAATATGTAAAAAGTAATGAAATATTATGGTTACGGTGGGATGAAAAAGAACAATAAAATGAGACATTCCTAGAAATGGTCTCTTGCCTGAAAAAAAAAAAAAAACATTAGCATTGTTGCATTCCTCGAGTGAACATAATTGTCTTTCTTTGCCGGTAACGCAAACACTGGTGGGTTAAAAAGGTTATTCCGGTCAGACTTGACCAAGCAAATATGTATCTTACTTCTTCCGTGCCTGAAGACAATAAACTGAATAACTATTATTATTATTATTATTATTATTATTATTATTATTATTATTATTATTGTTGTTGTTGTTGTAGGATAATCAACAACAGCTTTTGCATTCTGTATAAGCGTCTCCTCAGGTTGACAATAATAATAATAATAATAATAATAATAATAATAATAATAACAACAACAACAACAACAACAGCAATAATAATAATAATAATAATAATAATAATAATAATAATAAAGAGAAAACAAATTACTGTCGTAATTCCGATCACAAACGCAAGTGGCCCCTTCACCAAGAGCAGCATTAGTATAATCTCATCATCTCTCGCCTGGGAGGTCATTAGTCCATCCTGCCCCCTTTCCACGGCATGCAAGATAAATAGAGACACCATCTCGTCATCGCCTCCTCCTTCCCTCGGTGGCTCGTTGTCGACAACAAAACAAAGGCCTCGTTGTTGCTATCTCGATTTCAAACAGGACCGTCCTGCTGTTCTATCACTGTACTAATTAGCGGTTCGGCCATAATTCTTCATCACCGCAGTCTGAGACTGGTCTCGCAGGGGACATAATTCACCCACGGCTTTCACCAAGCAGCGATTAGGATTCCTGTTCGGTACGCGTTGGTTCCGAGGCAGCATTTGCAGCCTTGCAGTCGTCTGCTGCAATTCCGGCTGAGAGTTTTGTCATATTTATTTTCCTTCGTTCTTTGTTTAGCTGCGGTTCTAATGGGTTCCTTGGTTTCGCCTTTGGTGTTTATCAAATCTGACATAATCGAGAATTGTAAATGGCATACTTCATACAGACCTTTAGCCTTAGTATGCGGAGTTTAAGACTTATCTACAAGTATACACGCCTCCTTATAGACACACACACACATATGTGTGTTCGTGTGTGTGTGTGTATATAAAGTAAAAATCCCATAACTAGAATGAAAAGGGCTACAGAGCCATGGACGGAATTATTTTCGAAAATATATTAAAAAATTCTACAGGCGCTTGATTAAAAATAAATAAGCCTATTGCAGCTGCATGAATAGAATTAACAGTTTAAATCGTTTACTCTTTATAAACTCTACCACTTTTCAGTTCAGTACTTTATTTAAACTCCCACATAAAATATATTACCATTAATCAGATTTTAAATCCGCTCAAGATCATGTTTCTATCTCGCTCTCTCTTTCTCCATCTTACACTCTAGACCCAAATCGAAATCTCTCTCAGCTCAGTCTCTCACGACTGAGACAGATGACGTCATAAACGTGACGTGACGTCACCATGAAGTAGGTTGGAGAGCTATGGAAATCTAGAGGTCAGATAAGCTGAAATGGGATCTATTTGTAGACTCGTGTGATTAAAGAGCTATCTTTGGAAGGATAAAATTTAGTACTCTTACTAAATACAAAGAAGATGAACACATGGCTTATACTGATGGGTCTCTCTTGACTAAAATCCAGTCGCAAGATAATAACAAGTAAAAAATGCGCCAAAGTTTCTTCGGCGCAATCGAGTTTTCTGTACGGCATATAATCAAGACCACCGAAAATAGATCTATCTCTCGGTGGTCTCGGTATAATGCTGTATGAGCCACGGCCCGGTGGTGGCTTGCCCTATATCGTTGCCAGACGCACAATTATGGCTAAATTTAACCTTACATAAAATAAAATCTACTGAGGCTAGAGGGCTGCAATTTGATATGTTTGATGATTGGAGGGTGGCTGATCAACATACCAATTTGCAGCCCTCTAGCCTCAGTAGTTTTTAAGATCTGAGGGCGGACAGAAAAAGTGAGAACGGCAGACAAAGCCGGACAATAGTTTTCTTTTCAGAAAACTAATAAATATGCAATACAAAAATATGCATACCTAAAAAAGAATACAAAAAACAACTGAAACCTGAATGCAAGAAGTAAATTGGAAAAAACAACTGAAGTAAATTGGAAAAAACAACTGAAACTGAAAGAAGTAAATTGGAAAAAACAACTGAAACCTGAGTGCAAGTAAATTGGAAAAAACAACTGAAACCTGAGTGCAAGAAGTAAATTGGAAAAAACAACTGAAACCTGAGTGCAAGAAGTAAATTGGAAAAAAAACTGAAAACAAGAAGTAAATTGGAAAAAACAACTGAAACCTGAGTGCAAGAAGTAAATTGGAAAAAACAACTGAAACCTGAGTGCAAGAAGTAAATTGGAAAAAACAACTGAAACCTGAGTGCAAGAAGTAAATTGGAGATTAGAAAAATAAAAGAAAGAGGCAAAAGACAGAGAATGAGAACAATGCAAAAAAAAAAGGAATAATACAAGGGGATAAAAGAGGAAGAGAATGAGGAACAATGCAAAAAAAAAAAAAAAAAAAAAAACAGAAATAATAAAAGCAAAGGAGAGTCAACTTTGACTGAACAGAGGTTTAAAAGGATTTTCTCTTTCGGAACCGGAGTTGGAATTCCAGAGATGCAAGAATCGTAAATGCAGTAGGTCGTTACTGCAACTTAGACGCAAATTCCTGAACAGTAAAAACGATGGGGAAATACTGTCGCAATACATAAAATGAATAACTGAAAGGTTTTTACATTACTTGTATCTCATTGTGTAAAAGTGTAGGTGTATGTTTGTCTAGATGAAATTTAAATGCAAAGCATAATCAACAGATAGACCATTAATTTAGATATGAATTTCTGACATATATTCGTATTTTACATAAAGTTAGGCTCTAAGAGTCTGAGAGGAATCAGGAACAATAGAATCGGGAAACAATAGCACAAATAATAAAAAATAAAAGGAAAAAAACTAGATGCCTTTGGTAGGAAGGCTGTTATTTGAATCAGTCCCAGGAATACCAAGAACTCGCTATCGTCTTCGTTCAGGTGTAGGGGGGCCAGAGAGAGAGAGAGAGAGAGAGAGAGAGAGAGAGAGAGAGAGAGAGAGAGAGAGAGATGACAGGGTAAAATATGCATTCGGTGAGCGCAAACTCTTTGTTCTTATCAGTACCCCCGGAAACCATTTTCGTGTTTATACATTCGAAACCGTCCATTATCACCAAAAACACCGGGGAATTGCAGGAGAATAAAACGCTCCACCTTTTGACGTTTAAGGAAAAATGTCTTATCTCAGGGCCCCTTAACAAATCTTAATCACAGAACACAATCGGACTTCGAGAGACGAAAAGAACAGAAAAAAGGCAAATGATTTGTCTGGTGGAAAAGTGGCGAACTCTTATCGCTCCGATCAAGGGGAGAGCTGGGGGGAAGGGGGACAGGAGGAGGAGGAGGAGGAGGAGGAGGAAAGAGATAAGGGGAGAGAAAGAGAGAGGGAAGAGAGCAGTAACACAAACAGCATATCTAACGTAAAGAGATCAACCCGATACTGACATTTGCATCGGCAAAGGCCGGGCTTTGGAAAGGTGCTGGCACCTCCTTGGATGATGTCTGCTTCTGACAAGGCATTATTTGTTCCGATTCTCGTCTTCTGGGGAATTTGCGGCGAATATGCCGGCGCAAGGCCGTGTAGGACATGTGTTCCTCGGGTTACCATTTGAATATGGAGATGGGCGCCGATCGGGAATATCAAGTTGCCTCAAAGGTTGCGTTTCTAACATCATTCTTATAAATGAACGACTCGCGGGCTTTGGGAGTTCTTCTGTTCGGCTTCCTCCTTCTGCAATTTATTTTTTGCCCTGGCTGAGATTTACCACTTCATTTTCCGCTTCATTTGATGTTAAACTGGAGCAATCTCTAACAACAACTAACTTTTTAAAGTGAGACTCCTGCATCGGAGGATAAGGATTTTATCATTTGCTTAGCAAGTAAGGGTAAAAAATCTCATTCAAAATATTTTTTATCCTCAATTCGGCTACTTAAGGAATAAAATTCCTCAAAGCCAATCTCTCTCTCTCTCTCTCTCTCTCTCTCTCTCTCTCGAAGAAGAAGAAGAAGAAGAAGAAGAAGAAGAAGAAGAAGAAGAAGAAGAAGAAGAAGAAATATCCTGACCACTGAAACAAACGAATATACAAGACACAGAAAAGGTGGGTTTTCTGTACAAAGTGTGACTCGTAACCCGTTGAATCTATATCTCATTATTAACGCAACCGGAAAAGAAAACCTTACGTCTTTCTCTTTTAATTTCAAAAGTTGATGTTTAGTAAAAGATTAATTGATTCGCTGAGGAAGGGACTGAAATCTCCTAAAATCGCATTCCAGTATCAAATTACCATCAAAACTCATTCAAATTATGTTATGTTTAACAGGGATATTTGTCACAGTTCCAAAGTACTTCGCGTGCATAGTTGTATGTATGTATGTATGTATGTATGTATGTATGTATGTATGTATATATATATATATATATATATATATATATATATATATATATATATATATATATATATATATATATATATATATATATATATATATACATATATATATATATATGTATTTGTGAAATTGTATATATATTGCTATATATTATATATAATTTTTATTGAATATTACACATACGTGTGTTTGTGAAATTGTGTTTTGTCTCATATAATTTTGTTGAAGTTAACGAGTCTGGATTTAGTTCTTTAAGGTAACCAATTCCCTCGAGTGCCTAGTTACTGACTCAACATCCCATGAAAGGTATCACAGCACGTGTCATTATCATTTCCATTATGCTGGGAATACCAATACTTCAGGTTTAAGCAATGCGTCTACCATCGAAGACGTGGTTAGCGTTGCCGACGAACACGTCATTAAACCTTCACTGATTTTCGTAACTAATAACTATTCGCCAAAATTTATAACCATATTTTATTAATCTAAATTTTTTCTGATTTTCGTAACTAATAACTATTCGCCAGAATTTATAACCATATTTTATTTATCTAAATTTTTTCTGAACTTAGAACTTTAGGGTTAATCGCCTGACTTACGTCGAAGTTGCCAGATTGATTGCGAAGATGCTATCACAAACATGATGGATTGGTCGATATTGCTTATTCAATTAATGGTAATCGAAGTTGATCAGTGATTGATGTTATACTAAGGTGTGAAATTAGATCAGTATCTGATACGTAACGTTCAATTGGCCTTCATAGCTGTCCATCTAATTCCACCTGAGCTGATTGATGCCAATCTATCATAGAATAAAAGCATTATTATATCGATTGCCAATAGGATTAAAGGTAGTGGTTAGAGCAGTAGAATAAGTTTAGAAATGAGAGGTTGTCGAACTTTTCGTATTATATGTATTTATATATACATACATTTATATATTTATATATATATATATATATATATATATATATATATATATATATATATATATACTGTATGTATATATATATATATATATATATATATATATACATATATATATATATATATATACTGTATGTATATATATATATATATATATATATATATATATATATATATATATATATATATATATGAAACTATGAATTTTGTGATATTGGTGTTGATATTAAATGGAACTGATAAATACAGAACATTTTTTCCCGAATAAAACCAATACAATATATATATATATATATATATATATATATATATATATATATATATATATATATATATATATATATATATATATATATTAGTGTAATTGATTTTATGCGGAAAAAAACAATATTCTGTATTTATCAGTTCCATTTAATATCAACATCAACATTACAAAATTTTTAATCAAACAGTAAAGAAATAAAGAAAATATTTCACTGCATGTCACTATCACTCCCATCTTCGTGTTTATACCAATGCCCAGGTCGTGTATTCGTCAGAGTTTGCACATCAACGTAAAAACGTTGATCGTTAGCTAAAAGGAGACACTTTACATGATTATGATTTTTTTTTTTTTTTTTTGTCACCGGTACTCTATTTCCTCTACTACTGAATAATTACAGAGGTAAATAGGAAAAACCAGAAATAATAATCCCCGTCAAGAGCACCCTCCCTGTCGAAAAAAAAAATTTGAATAAAACAATTCCCCCAACGACACCTAGAAAGACACACTCAAAACTGCCCCCCTTCCCCCCCAACACAAACGGGCAGAGACACTTCTTGTGCTCATAATTCCAACTAGGAACTACTTTTACTATCCCCCCCCCTCCATTTTCCACCAATATCTTCCAGTGTATACATTAATTTTCACCAACTCATTTTTCAGTAATCACATCTTCATTATTACAACATATATTTCCTTCGTATACAGAGGTAAGTAGTGAGAGAAACAGTTATCTTTAAATAAATCATGTTCAGCCACCTGGAAATCTGGCATATCAAGCCGGAAAACTGATCAACTATAACGTTTAATCTAAAAATATAAATTAGGCTACAGAAACAGCAAATAAAATGATAGTTTAGATAAGAGGTTAATCTAATATTAAGACATAAATTAAGAGATAAGAAGTCCTTATTGACAGATGAATTGGCAGCATTGGATCGGATACTAAAATACAAGGCAGCAGAATTCTCGTCACTTTTAAACGACAATGCTGAAATACAGTATTAATTTAATCGTAATACCTGTATTCATTCAACTGTTCAGAGCTACTTAACAATATAGTGGTTAGAGTCGTGGAATGCCACTCAGATGTCGCGGGTTCGAGTCTCCCTCAGGAAGATAAAAATCACTGGTTCCGTATCATGATCAGTTTCCGGTGCAGTGTGGGGTCAGCGGTGGGAGGTTAAAACCACCATTCTTTGGAAGCTTAAATTTCAAGTCAGTGGCCCCTATGTGCTCTTGTTCCATGTGAATAGGTTTCATCTATTGAAATAATAAGAAATAATAAGGACATTCAACTGTCCAGATCTACTTAACCGTTACTTTACACAGGAGTAAGGAAACCTAAGTAAACTTAACAATGCACCAAGTATCCCTCCTCAAAGTTCCGAGCAAACGGTAGATTTCCACTCGACTTCGCACCTTATCAAAGCGGACATTAGCGATTCACCCGAGCGTCCGGGTGTTTGATGGACTCGCGTCCTTATTGAGAAACAGAAGAGGAAGAGCCATAATGAGCCTAAATTACTGCGAAACCACAATAACTTTGCCAGATGAGAGACTGCTTGTAAAAGGGCGCGTTGGTTGCATTCGCTATGAGTCTTATGTAAATGGTTTACGGAATCGCGCAGGAATGTCGTCCTAAATAGCTTCCTGAGGAGCTGCTTTTAGGATTGACGCAATCAAAGTCTCCGGGGATTCTTCCGCCCATTTATATTCGGAAAAATTAACGGACAAGGCATTCATTATTCTCATGCATATGCACACATTGGGACATTGACACAGGTACACACACATATATATACTGTATATGTGTGTGTGTAGTATGTATGTATGTATGTATGTATGTATATATATATATATATATATATATATATATATATATATATATATATATATATATATATATATATATATATATATATATATATATATATCACACATTTACAGGTGAAAAATAAGAAACAGGGGTGTAGGTCCTGACCGGTTTTCGACTTTATTTCCAAGCCATTGACGAAGGACGTAGTCTCTAACGGTTGTGTATGTTCGTCAGTACTGTTCTTGTAGTATGTAAATTTGTGACTTCTCATACTCTGTATCAGTCCTTCGTCAATGGCTTGGAAATAAAGTCGAAACCGGCCAGGACCTACACCCCGTTTCTTATTTTCCACCTGTGGTAATGTGTGATAAATGAATCACGTACAAAAGTTATAATAATCATATATATATATATATATATATATATATATATATATATATATATATATATATATATATATATATATATAGTATATATATTATATTATATATATATATATATATATATATATATATATATATATATATGTGTGTGTGTGTACGTGTCCCTTATCCTTAATTTGCGTGGTTCTAAAAACTATCGAAGTTCTACTTAGATAAGTTATTACGGATCGTGCTTGAATTGTTCTCGCCTTAGATAATCAAACGTATGGTCTCTTGCTGGCGAGGTGACCTTCTTAACCATGAGACTACATATGAAGTTTTCCAATGTGCCAACTGCTGTTGCAAATCTCTTTGTGTTGCCTTCTGGTTCTTACAGCTTCGGATAATGCAGTTTTCAATAACAGAACATTTATAGTAATTTTTAATAGAGACATGAGTAATAGAGGGCTGTGAAATATGAATTTTAGTAGTTTTTGGTGTAAAATGTCAACTATAACTGCCATTCTACACCTACAGAGAGAGAGAGAGAGAGAGAGAGAGAGAGAGAGAGAGAGAGAGAGAGAAGAGAGAGAGAGAGAGAAATGGTGGCACGATAAAAGGAACATTTTATTGCTACTACTTATCTGAATGTTAACATCAGCATTCTAATCCCTCCTCCGATGGCAACGGCTGAAAGAGTCAATGTACATCATAGGATAAAAAGTTTTCAATGCAACAAAGTGATAAGCTAAATGGGTGTTGGAGGCGATATATCATTCAGGATTTGCATTTATGATAACCAAGGTTCCTCTTTATCTAATGGAAGGATTGGAATTTTTCTTTGTTTAAATCAAGTGTTTTGAATGCGTAATGTATCAGTGTATTACGAATTAGACTTGTGGTGTTCTGTCTTTAAAAAAAAAATGTACCAGGAAACATGCTTCATTGTAAAATAGTTAAAAAAAAGTCCCTGAATATTCATCAATGGCTGATACAGGATTCTCTACTTTTTAAGTGTATTCCTATACAAAGAGCTTCCCATCATCAAAAATATCAAGCTGGAGTTATTTTCAGATGACTGATATTGAACTATAGTAATATAAGAAAGCTTTTAAAAATGACAGTTTTTCTTATCATGACTCTTTTACCTTTAGATACTTGCTTTTACACGGCAAACACCAGGATTACTTAAAAACTATTACTGCCCAACATTACGTAAACTTTAACATTTCCCGTGAAAAGTATTATTCAATACAGGTAGCAATAACAATAATAAGCAACGACAATAGTATCATTAAGTATATAACTGATTGCTGTGCAAAACAAGCATGAAATTACAACAGAGACAAGATTAGCAACACTTGTTTTACAAAGTACTTTA
Source organism: Macrobrachium rosenbergii (assembly GCF_040412425.1). Lineage (NCBI taxonomy): Eukaryota > Metazoa > Arthropoda > Malacostraca > Decapoda > Palaemonidae > Macrobrachium > Macrobrachium rosenbergii. The sequence continues at coordinate 24,998,586 of NC_089764.1, read as the reverse complement.
CTTATTCACCTCCGCAAGATAAAAATGCAATAAGTTTCAATTCACTGCATTTTGAGTGTAATAAGAATGGTCAATGAACTTTATATTAAAACCAGTCGTGCCCAGTCGCGGGTCAGCCTTGTCCGCCGTAGGCGTTATATTAAATGTCAAATTAAGGTTTCTTGGCTGGAGAGTCAGGACAGTAAGTAGCATACCAAGGGTTGGGATATTACGCTTCGACTCTCGTTTGCCGAAGTTATATGATATTACTGACCAATACACTAATATATTTAAACAATATTACTGACTGATATACTAATATATTCATACGGTATTACTGACCAATATACTAATATATATTTATATAATAGGCTATTACTGACTAATATATTTATATGATATTACTAACCGATATACTAATATACTTATATAATACTACTGACTAATATACTAATATATTTATATATTACTGAATAATATACTAATATATATATATATATATATCAATTCCCCAAAAATATTAATAATCTTAACTTTCTTTGCGTTTTAGTTTTTATTGCTGATTAACTGAGGTCCATTTGGCAATTAGCCATTAAACAATGATAAAAATGACATATTCCGTCTTAGTAAAGGATTCATTCCAGAAACGGGGAGAACTACAGTAATGTAACATGCAACATTATCAATTACCTAATTACTAAGTATGATTACTGAATGATTTGCCCTACAGACCTTTCCTCGAGTGAATGTAGATGCATCAAAGATGTTTTTAAACAAGGAATACAATAACATAAACATCATCAACATACATGAAACGGAAAGCAATAACAAATACATCAAGTGACCAAGGAATGCACCCTAGGTCTTACATTTCATTCCAGAATGATCTTCCCCGCAGTAAGGTAGTGCCGTCAGTGCACCTCGTGCGGTGCACTGTAGGCATTACCTAAGGTTCTTTGCAGCGTGCCTTCGGCCCCTAGCTGCAACCCCTTTCGTTTCTTTTACTGTGCCTCCTCTCGTATTCTCTTTCTTCCATCTTACTTTCCAACCTCTCCTAACAATTGGTTCACAGTGCAACTGCGAGGTTTTCCTCCTGTTACACCTGTCAAACCATTTACTGTCAATTTCCGTTTCAGCGCTGAATGATCTCATAGCCCCCAGAGCTTGGCCTTTGGCCCAAATTCTATATTCGGTTCAATTCAGTATGACCACAATTTTAGAGGAAACAATAAAAGCACAAAAAGCAGCAACGACAACGGTCCTAGTCTCATTATCTACTAGACACTTTATAAAACCCTTTCAAAGACCAAAAAAAGAAAAAAAAATAGATAAATAAATAGCCAACAGAAAGAGCACCAATATAATCGCTTTATCTGTCTCAGTTTCTTCCTATTCCTCGCACGACCCAGCCTCTGCAACGGGGGTCATAAAAGATCGAAACTGTCCCTTTTCCTCGGGGATCTTATGCAAAGTTCAGGTCGATCCGAGATAAAATCCGGGTCGTAACGCGAAATTCAGATATTTATAATACGATCTTTATGTATACAATAGGAATCTTTATGGCTTGAGAGAGCCAAGTTTAGTATCAATAAACGTTTATCTATGTTTAATAAAAGCTGCCGGTAGCCGACCACACGCAACACGGTCCTTGGGGTAGGGGCTCCTCATGGCTGAAAGCAATTATAAGTTGTATATTTGAACTCTTATTAAAATTTTTGCATATGTGCATATACATATATTTACACACACGTGAATAGGCTGGTAAACGCACGCGCATTTAAAGGCTGACCGTAACAGTGCTATATATATACAGTATATATTTGTCTGGATCGTTTCTGTCGCCATACCACATTAAAAGGTGCTAGTCTTTGAGAGAGAGAGAGAGAGAGAGAGAGAGAGAGAGAGAGAGAGAGAGAGAGAGTATATATATGTATATGGAGGTGTGCGTGTATGTATATATACTGACAACTAAACAGATAACATAGAAACATAAACAAATAACCAAGGTCTCTTTATTCTTAGGCGGGGTGACAGTTAACGGCAAACGTTCCAGTAATTAGCAAGTCCTTATCGGTGAGGTTGCTATTCTTATGCCATTTTTCTTGACACTCAGCTAACGCTGGTACGCATTTACAGACAAGGTAACCGATGGCTCCAGACCCAGGACGAACCACAGACCTCACTATGAAGAACTTGGAACGCTACCGCTGAGTAGCGCTAGACGGTAACAGTACTTTCCCTTTGTAGTCTTGATAACTGATATCGACTTTCCTCGCGTGAGGTTTAGCCTCAGCCGCATTTTATTAGCAATTAATAACAAGGAGTAAAGTCTGTGTACATTTTTTGCTCGGCTAGATGTGAAAGAGTATGTTACTGAGTAACAGACTGAATAACAGACAGATTGAACTGATTTGTCAGCTGATATATGACATTTCTCTATAACATTTGCGTACTTTTTCAACGTTTCATTATTCATTCTTTTTTGCTTTAGGGCGACCTATCCGCTGTGGGCTAGTTAATAAATTCCTTGCATTCTAGGCTTTCGTTTATTCCTTACAACAAGTTTTATTTTTTACGTTTCTAAAAACACTCTCTCTACAGGCAATAAAGCTGCCAGCATTTCCCAAACGCAGACCTTGGTTGCACAGAGGACGAAACCTGCTTGTCCGCATATTGATCATGCCTAATGTTGCTTGTTGTACTGGTCTTCAAAAGTAGGAAAGTAGTATACAATTTCTTATATAAATGTGTTACCTTACGGCTATCAAGATTATCCAAAACTATGCTCATGTACAGAAAATTTGATAAATTAGTCAAAAATTCTGTCAATCTCCTCTTGTAGGTCATAATATCACAGTCTTTCTCCTTCGTTCTTTATATTTTAACGACACTATTCTATTTTTTATTCAATGCCCTTAATTCCTTTCTACATATCTTTATTTCAAAGGAATATCCTATCTTCACTTTCCTCTATGTATTGTTCAAGATCTCATTCTTTCTCCCTCTTATTCCTCCTCCATAGTACTGAACACCTTCCTTGGCCTAATGACACTTGTCAGTCATTTTATGCTTCTGAGATTGACACCTAGCAATTTGAACAATCAATCACTATGGAGGAAAGGTAACAGAAAATTCCTTCAAGGAAGCAACCTGGAAGAATATTCCATTTATAGTTATATTTAGTACTTCTTCCATCGGTTTCCAAGATGTCAATCAGTCTGTCTGTCTGGTTGTATTTCTTAGGGCGTTCTTTAAACTATTCTAAAGCAATGAGAGAGAGAGAGAGAGAGAGAGAGAGAGAGAGAGAGAGAGAGAGAGAGAGGTATTCTGGATCAAGTATAATTCCTTTAAATGTTTAATCTGATCACCGAAAAGAACTGAAAAGAGAGAAATTAATTTATTGTTCATTTTTAACATCACCAATAAAATTTAACCTACAATAAGCTGTGGAAATAAACTTAAATCTGAACTGAATTTGTTGTGCCTCCCGAAACTTTATTTCTTCCTGAGATAAAGGGTTCGTTAACTTACATTTTGATAATACAATTCTACAATAAATTCGATTTTGTATTTGTAAGTCGGACAGCGAGATCGCCAGTCGAATAATCAATCACTCAATATGTCAGTCTGTACTAAAGCATCTAGTCAGTCAACTCCTATGTTAAAAACCTGATTGACCAATCAGCCACTCACTCAGCTAAATATGCCGTATGCAACACAGTCAAGAAAAGCCTTATGTGTGTATATACATACATATATATATGTATATATATATATATATATTTTTTTTATGTATATGTATGCATATATATATACTTTATATATGTATATATATATGTATGTAAATATTGCATACATTATATACACATAGTTATTAATGAATGACTTTGCCAAAATTAATTAATTCCATTACACAGCATGGAACTGATTTTTAAAAAGGATTACTTTTCTAGTTGTATACTTCATTCTTATTCTCAAAACCGATAAAATGAAGTGAAATTTTGTAAGAAAAAGGAATAACATCAATTGTTTATAATGACTTGAAAAGTTAAAGAGAGACAATCTAAAAAAACTATGAGGCCTTCTGATTCAAATTCAGATCTCGAAATCTCACTGGTCACTACGTCATCGGTCTAAACAAACTACCTTTCTTGTGCACTTCTCTCGCCCTACTTCTCTGCCCTTATTTCATGATGGAGGTAGAGTAGTAAGTGGGACTGCTAAGAGATAAGGGTATTGGAATAAGGCTCTGAATGGAGTGAGATGGGTAGTGGATTGGGGGGAGGCGGAGGAGCGCAAAGGGGAGGGAGGGTCTGTAGCAAACAGAGCCTTAAGTAGTTAACCGTTGAGTTTGAGGAACCCAGACATGACGGCCTAATGAAACAAAAATTTATCGCCATGTATATTCAGAAGTTTCAACAAAACATTTGCTCAGCTCTTGAGGATTCGGTCAACAGTCCAGTAAATATTCACGAAGGCTCTTGAAGTTGTGGTTCTCCTGTCCGTCAGGGTCTGCGAGAGGAGTCTCCAGTGTTTGTCCCGAGCACCCACTTGGCCATGTCAAGATGGGGGACTATGCTTAACGACTCGAAATGTTATTTTTTTGGTGTTCTCCTTTTCCTTTGCCGTCTGAGGAGGAAGGCGATGAGAGAGAGAGAGAGAGAGAGAGAGAGAGAGAGAGAGAGAGAGAGAGAGAGAGAGAGAGAGAGAGGCTGAATTGCATGACAAAAGGGGCTGGGTGAGTTAACGGACTGTATTTAGGCGGCGGTGATGTAGTTTAACAAATAGAGAATTGCCTCTTTATTTTGATAAAATTTCTCTGTGGGGGTAATTAATCAACCACCGAGAATTAAATTGGTTTGTATTATTGATTGCAATGGGAAAAATTGTTAGACCCTTTAACGACACGTGTAAATGGATTTTCTTTTTTCGAAAAACCATGAAGTAGATTTAATTAAAATCTTGTTATCTTTACTTTTAATTATTTCTTAAAAATAACACGAAACTCGGGCAAACATTGAGATATCTGTTTACCAATTAATTCACCAATGGCAATTCAACATACAAAATAGTGGTTAAGGGTTTTAGCTCGGTGACATTTAGGTCATATGTTTATAAATCAAGATTTATAAACATATAAATTGGTACAATCTCGAGTTTGTAATACGAGCTAGTTCATTTGGGTTACTTTTAAACTACCGACACACGCACATACATACTCACGCACACACACACACACAAACACACACACATATATTTATATACATACATAAGTGTGTGCGTCTGTATAAGTAAATGTAGGTTTATTTTTTAAATTTCCTTGTTGCAAGCGCTCGACTAAAAATTCACCTCTGTCTGCAAACCCTCTTATTGGAATAAAGAAACCAAATTCAAGTTGAAGGTACCAGAAATCCAGCATTGGATTCATAATCTGGCTTAAAATCAGTGTACATTTTCCTTTGTGGCCTTAAAACTATTCGTAACAATTTTCGTACAATTATTTATATCTATCAAGAAAATTCCGCTAACCCATTAAAAAATATTTATTAGCAAGTGAAAGTTTCGTAGCACACCTGCATATCATATTCCAAAAGAACCATTATAACTATATAAAGAAATTCCTTCAGAATTTTTAATAACAGCCGGCGCACAATTTTTATAAATATTCGAAGATCCTGTCCTCGATGATTAGAAAGTACTTGAAGGAAGTAATTACCGGGAAATCTGATGAGAAAATTAGCTTCAACGCATTTATCTCTGGCTTCGTGTCAACAATACTTATTATGCGCATGACATCGGCTGTATCTCATGATGGTATCGCTTGCTGATTGCTGTGGGTACTAACTGTCAATCACATGCAAGCAGATTGTTTGTTTGGATTCAACACCTCGTTAGTAATTCCGCAAAAATGCCGTCAATCAAATATACACTTAATCTTTCACTGGATTCTTTCGCGAGGAGAGAGAGAGAGAGAGAGAGAGAGAGAGAGAGAGAGAGAGAGAGAGAGAGAGAGAGAGAGAATAGGTGGTCTCTTTATTTGAATTCCGTACCCGATCTTCTCAAAATTATTCTGTACTTTATGTTGTAACACGAAACAACATATGCTTTACATGAACTTGAATCTATAAGACCAGAGAACATTTCACAGCCGGGTAGTAAGAACGGAGAAGTTTCTTGAAAAAAAAATCACATTCCTACCAATATCTTTGGGAATCTATAGGCATTCTGAATTCTTTTGTAGATGCCATATACGACTTTGAACACTTCGGAATTGGTTAGAGGCCTGAGAAACCGCCATGCCATTGCCTAATATATCTCCGAACGCCGATAATATTAGCCAAAGGAATAAAATTTTATGGAGAGAACAGCGCTTATCGTGCCTTATTCAAAGATGCCGACGCCATCCGAATAACTTGTCACATTCTTGAGGGGCCTTATCTAATCACTCGCCCAATTAACCACCGCCGGGCAAAATTAGGAATATCGGTAATTTATCTGCCTTGAAAAAGTTGTTAATTGTGGCGATTTGGCGAGGGATATCACGGTTAAACATCGCGTTAACCTCGGCAGCCACTGGCACAAGCCGATATCTACAGAGATTCAGTAGTGGATTGGTTGGGGATAGGTGAAAAAAAAAAAACGGGTCTTCGTGGCTGGTAGGGAGAACGCCAGTGGAAAAGAACCTTAATTTACTTGAAGGCAGATGCTTGAAGGAAATCAGGTCTGTAAAGGTATTCGAACGTGCTTCATATACAGGATCATCCCAAGCAAAACTATGAACGCAGAAATTTTTCTGCTGCAAAGCAAAACGTACCGATATTCCAAAGGACTCTGAACTAGATTTTGTTTGTATAGGGTTGCTTGCCTCCCTTCCTTTTCCTCCATGACTGCTACACATCTCAACTTGTCTAAGGCATAATTGATTTTGTAAAAAGCAGGTTAAACTCGACCTTCCCTCTCACATGGGGTTGGTCTTGACTCTCTTAGTAGTGAGGCGAGGTTGTAACCAGGGTGGCCGGACAGACAGACAGACACACACACACACACACACACACACCCATATATATATATATATATATATATATATATATATATATATATATATATATATATATATATATATATATATATATATATATATATACTCGTATATGGGTGTGTTTGTGTGTGTGTAAATTTGAGATTAAGTGGGGTTCATACTTTTCGCGTTACAATTCTGAAACTTCATTACAGCCAATACAACTGGTGACGAAAGGAAACTTATTCGCGCCTATGCTACAATATTAAAAAAAATAAACCCATGAAGAGCAATGCTACGTAGTCGCTACTAATCATCTCGAAATGCAAAAACAAAAATATGCATTACACCAAA
>NC_089764.1:24973735-24986235 GCF_040412425.1 Macrobrachium rosenbergii | reverse complement strand
AATATTCGACGGAAGTGGATATTAACATAAGCATTAAGATGTAAATACTCGATAAGGGAATAATAAGAAAACAAGTAGAAAATGCGACGAAGTTTCTTCCGCGCAATCGAGTTTTCTATACAGCCGCTACAGCGTATAATCAAGGCCACCAAAAATAGATCTATCTTTCTGCGATCTCGGTATAATACTTTATGAGCCGCGGCCCACGAAACTTTAACCACGGCCCGACGGTGGCCTGCCCTAAATCGTTGCCAGAAGCACGATTACGGCTAACTTTAATCTTAAATAAAATAAAAACTACTGAGGCTAGAGGGCTGCAATTGGGTAGGTTTGGAGGTGGATGATCAACATACCAATTTGAAGCCCTCTAGCCTCAGTAGTTTTTAAGATCTGAGGGCGGACAGAAAAAAGTTCGGACAGAATCAAGTGCGGACGGACAGACAAAGCCGGCACAATAGTTTTCTTTTGCAGAAAACTTAAAGGAGAATTAAGGAATAGAAAGAGTGGTTAAAAAAAAAAGAAACTGACTGTTCTACATGGCTGGAAATCACCAGTTCTTGGGTGTCGGTGAATTTCAACTCAGTAATCGATACGTCAGCAAATGCACTCACATTTTCTCTGCAATAAGTCACGTTACTTGATTTGTACATTTTTTTTACGTTCATGATTCGACACCATACTTGCCTTTGGTACCAGTGTACGATTTTTTTTTTTTTTTTTTTTTTTTTTTTGAGCAGACCACGCTCTTATGCCACCTTTGCATTGGTAGTTTCAATTCAACGTCAGAACTGCTACAATTAATTTTTTTTTCACCTAGCTCAGTTCTCTCAACCATGTTTCCATATGTCTGAATTTACACTTTCATGATGTGTTCATAAGTTCACCCTCATGAACTAGAAAGCATAGTTTGCGAAGCATGGGGTTGTGATGCAGTGTAAGCAATGCCGATGGAAGCTTTGAGCACGAGAGTTGCAACATTTATTCAAAAGATAACGCATCGTCAGTTCGGGGAACAGTTTGTATATATATATATTTATATATATATATATATATATATATATATATATATATATATATATATATATATATATATATATATATATATATATATATATATATATATATATATAGAGTCTACTGGTGACTTTTACCAGACACATATGTAATTCTAATAGCCACAATGCCCTCTTAACTTCTCGAATTCTTCGCGCTTTTTTGGATATGCTTGTAACTACGAAGCCGAAAGATCCAAAAGGAAGAAACACACACATATATATACTCCGATGTAAATATATACATATACAATATACAGTACATACATATACATACATATACACACACATATGCATATATATAGAAAACAATTGTCTGCTTTCTATCTTAACTATTCTTTCTTCTTAGTTGTGTACTCTAACTAATTACAACAACGAGAAGAAACCTGATACCTGATTATGCTGTGATGTAAATTCAAGCGAAATCATGCCAAGATAAATGACCGTTTAGAAACTACAGTCTTGTGTCGCCTTAGTTATTTATCAGGTCTACCTCATTGTAATTTCATAAGTTTTAAATTGGCAAAGAAGAAATGTTCTTCAACAAATAAGTTTATTTTCATAGTTGATGTACTTGGTAAAATGTTCTTTTTTTTTTACACTGTACATAAATAACAAGAAGATTCTTACTGTAATATTCTATTTTAATCTGGCAGTTGAAATGTAGTTCCGGATATTAAATTCACTCAACTGAACTGGTTGATAAATTATTACATTTCATTTTGAGCAGTCAATGCAATGAAAAAAAACTATGCAAGATTATGATTTCCTCCTTTTTCACGAAATGAAAAAAAAATTGGAGCTGAAAATTGCCGTTTTCTTCACATAAAAGATCTACAACGGTTTATTTTTCACTCATCAAAACGGAAAGAAAACGGACACAAAAGTATTTACCTATATATATATATATATATATATATATATATATATATATATATATATATATATATATATATATATATATATATATATATATATATATATATATATATCATGACAAAACAACTAGGTTACGTGTGGTACAAAGGGGTATATTGTTTTATATACAACAAGCAACGAAATGCTGCACGGTGAAGGCAGGTAAAAAATTAGGAAAAGACGCACGGTAAAAAACGTCCTGTAAAAAAAAAAAAGTTAAAAACTTAGCAAATATCTCGGGGATCGAACAAAAGAGAAAAAATTCTAATTAATCATAATCATGATAAAGCCTTCTTAAACACACGATCAATCACGCCAGCATCGGAACATCATTTGAGAGAGGCGAGTGTTCATTTAGCCGAGTTCAAACACACATTTTAAATGAGCGAAGACTGGCTGACAGCAATGCATATTCTTTGAGATAAAAAATAAAGGGGGGAAACACAGCTCATTTAGAATGCTGTCAGAAGCCACCTGTTCATTGGCTATTTATTTTTCTTTTTCGTCTACTCCTTTTTGCTTTCATTGTTTTTGTTTTATCCTTGTTCCTTGCTCTGCATTTGGTAGCGAGGTCTCGTGGCCTTTTCTCCATCTCTCATCTCAGAAGACAATGGCAAGTGACCATTGTTCGTGTGACAATAAGGGCGACCTTTAGGTAGCATCTGATAACCCTCTCGACCTTAATGTCCCACCAGCTGATGAATATATGGCTACTTCGGTGAGAACCTGGCGGCGAAGAGATGTTCTTGCTTACATATACCACTATCGGGATCATAATTTTTCCTCATGATGGCTGTTTAAATATTCGCTTACATTGCTCCAAGTCTTCACTCTCTCTCTCTCTCTCTCTCTCTCTCTCTCTCTCTCTCTCTCTCTCTCTCTCTCTCTCTCTCTCTCTCGGTAAGTTTTTGCACCTCCCATTATCTTAGCTGCCACGCGTGTACAAAAAACAAATAAGAAGAAAATATACATGCATGCGTAGGGTAAATCTGAATTTTAAAACTGCTTCAACTCATTACGTAACGCTTCTTCTAGATGAAGTAATTAAACATTAAAATTATATTACGAACAGAAAAATAAAATAGTCTTTAGGATTGAAAGCGAAACCCTTGCCTAACAAGCACTCACTGGGATATATATTTTATTATTTATTTACATAAAGATTTTATTCGCTATTCAGTGAATTACGTAAAAGAAAGGGGACGACTACCAACTTTTAATTTTTTTTTTTTTTTTTTTTTTAGCCGTTTACACAAGAAAGTAAAGATTTATTAGTAGACCATTTAGGAAAAAGTTCAGTCTCTACACCGTACAACAGTATCACTTAAGCATCAAGAAACTACAACAACGAACAAGAGAGAGAGAGAGAGAGAGCTGTGCTTGAAATATTACTGTGATGCAAGCAAAGTGCGATATATTAGAATTTTACATTCATATTCGCGCACCGGAGCCCTATGCTAAGAGAATCTGAAACAGCCATGTTCTCTAACGATGCAGGTCGTAACTGTATTTTTACACTCGCTCCTTTTGTCTTTCAACGTTTATATTTCGCCTTTCACTGTTAATTTTCGGTTGAACTAGAGATTTTATGCACTCCACGATATTCCGAGAACAATTTAAAAACAAAATTATTATTGGAATATCGTGGAGTGCATGATATTCCATGATATTCCGGAATATCGTGGAGTGCATATGTTCCACGATATTCCGAGAACAATTTTAAAACAAAATTATTATTGGAATATCGTGGATGCATGATATTCCACGATATTCCGAAAATAATTTTAAAACAAAATTATTATTGGAATATCGTGAAGTGCATGATATTCCACGATATTTCGAGAATAATTTTAAAACAAAATCATTTTTGGAATATCGTGGAGTGCATGATATTCCACGATATTCCGAAAATAATTTTTTAATTATTCCGAGAATAATTTTAAAACAAATTCAAAAGTTACCTCCAGCTACACAAACACATACACAAAAAGAATGGCTTCCATTTCTTAGTCATCCCCCGGAGGGGGACAGAGCCGTCAGTGCAACTTACGTGGTGCATTGCAGGCACTGCTAAATTTGTTTGCAGCGTCCCTTCGGCTCCTAGTTGCACCCACGTTTTAGCTTTTTATTTTACCTCCATTCCACCTTCCCTTCGTCCCTCTTGCCGTCCAACCTCTCCAACTCTTTAAGAGCTGACTGTCCGAAAGTGCCTCGGTGCTTAGTTTTATAACCGAATCTTCATAAATCATTATCTAGTACATAACATGAATTATCTTAAAATTAAGAATCGATGAGAGCGAAATTTGAAAGAGTAAATAATAAGTAAAAAATGCGCCGAAGTTTCTTCAGCGCAATCGAGTTTTCTGTACAGCGTATAATCAAGGCACCGAGATCTATCTTTCGGTGGTCTCGATATAATGCTGTATGAGCCGCGACCCATGAATCTTTAACCACGGCCCGGTGGTGGTCTGTCCTATTTCGCTGCCAGATGCATGATTATGGCTAACTTTAACCTTAAATAAGATAAAAACTACTGAGGCTACAGGGCTGCAATTGGGTATGTTTGATGACTGGAAGGTGGATGATCAACATACCAATTTGCAGCCCCCTAGACTCAGTAGTTTTTAAGATCTGAGGGCGGACAGAAAAAGTGCGGACAGAGGAAAGTGCGGACGCACAGACAAAACCGGCACAATAGTTTTCTTTTACAGAAAACTAAAAACCCGACTGACAGATTGGAGTCATCGCTAATTTACCATAAGTTCTCATCTCCTTATTCCTTTCTCATCTCCTTATTCCTTTCTCATCTCCTTATTCCTTTCCTCCATCCTCCTCCTCCTCCTCCTCGGAATCCCAAGCGCCTCGCAAAAGCACACTGGCTTAGCATTTAGATGAAGAATGACTTAATCATATCATCTGGGGAACATTTATCACCGAGAAATTGATGCCGATGTCTCTAATGCTTTGCTAGTGACTTATTGCTCTTTTTTTTTTTGCGTTCATTCGTATTTGTGTTTGATGGATGCTTTCCGTGTTATTAGATATTGTATAATATATCATGTTGGTGAGAATCTTCTGCTCTGTTCGTTTCTTCTGGGCTTCGTTTATATTCTAATTCGAAATGATACCCATCCGTTATTTGTACCGGGTATTTTTTACGTATAATGAGTACTAATGTAGGAAAAGATGTGAGGACTCATTTTTTTTTCTTCTCTTTCAGTATACTTATAACTCTTAATGCTGTAGTTTATCATTCATGCTATCGTTGGTGAGGTTCTTTTATCTGCTGCATAGCATATTAGTTTATTTCATATCAAATAACTTTCATGATTTTTATTTTGAAAAACTAGAATTTTTTATAACCATAAAAGCTTTTTTTTTTTTTTTTTTAACAAATTTATGTCCGATAACATTTACAGAACGGTGAAATTAATCCCAAAATTAAGCTGTATAAAGATCAAAAGGGCCCATTACACGAGCACGGAAGTTATACGTTTTTATGTCAATAACCGTGTAATCATCATCTATAACACCTAGTAAACAAACAGCTCAACTGAAATCTTCCTTATTACGAAGTCATTGACTTTTAAAAGAGAAATTAGCTAAACTGAATTAATAATGGACGGCTTATCTAGAGCATTACTTGATAAATTCGCATGAAAGTAAAGTGTCAAGGTTTTCAAAGGACGCTCTTTCGATTGGGAGTGCCACACCTCTGGCTTGTGCAATATTTGTGACGTCTTGTCACAGCTGATGATGGATGGCCTTGATTTGACCGTAAGCCGGTTCGAGGTATCTGGCTCTCTCTCTCTCTCTCTCTCTCTCTCTCTCTCTCTCTCTCTCTCTCTCTCAGCATATCCTGACAGGATCAGCTTGAAATAATCCTGACGGTGCTTTTGCTTGCAAGCAGGTGGCTGCTAGGAGTCAGGTACCGAGGAGGGAAGTTACTATTTTTTGGAATCTTGCGATTATAAAATGTATTGGCTAATATATTGTGAAATTCAAATGGGTCATATACGGAATGGTTTAATATCCGTTAGGTGATATAGCGTTTGTTTACAAAGGATTGGGCATCGTTGCGCCAAATAATCGCGATCTGTGGAAACCCACACAAATTGTAGTTCTAAAGGATTTCATGGATTTTTTCCATCATCTTTTAATATTTAGACAAACATCAAATCTACTGGGAACGCTGTCAGACCTGCATGGCTCCTCACGGCTCAGAACTGATGGTGCATGTAAGTGCCTAATTGGGTGTGGTTTTACCCAGATTTCTGGTTAAAATGTCTAGAATCCAAATGAATAATAAATTGCATGGTTTCCCTTCTGTCCTAACCTGGTGCTGACCCCCCACCCCCTCATAACCAGCTATCCCCATCCACCATTGCCCAGACACCCCTTCACCACTTACCCTCAGAGCCCAACCCTTCTAACGGATGCAAAATTGTCAAACATTTTCACCCTATCTCCAACCTTACTCTGCCAACCGCAACTTTACTGCCTACTCTTCCATGCTACATATCTCCTTCCTAACCCCAAACTCCACCCTTTCTGGATTGCGCCTAACTGGAAGGCGTCAACTGGAAAACTTGACTTTCGATAATTGACCTCCCCTACTCCTGCCATCACATTACCCTACGTGGTTGATTATTGGCTGGTTGTGGAACCTCATTTCACACAGTTGACCTTCACTAACGTGACCTCCCTTACTTACACATACTCCAACTAAGCTAGAAGCACCTATCACCCTGCCTCCACACCTCTCTGACTAGGGACATGATGGCACTTGATTATTTGAAAAGATGACCAGCCCCCTTCCACCCTATCAAAAAAGGGGAGGGGAGGGGATCAAACCAATGCAAACTCATTACTGACACAACCACAACCCTACATCTTTTGCCTTTCCTCACCCACCTACCATCCCACCCTCCCATCCCCTCACCCATTCCATCCCTGACCACTATAAACCCGTTTTTCACGCAATACTATATAATGATAAGTATAGTCGTTATACTTACAGCTACTATTATTATGATAAATGGAAACATATACAAGAATAACAGCAAAATTAATTGCACTTATCTTCCCAATTCGTAGTAATACAAATAATTTTTCAATACCAACCTTTTATTCCTTTGTAAACTTCACCCATACACATGTCACATTTTCATTATTCATCCCATCCCATAAACATAATATATACATACAAGCACAGGCACAGTCAAGCATATAGGACATGCACACGCACATACATACATACATACAGATCTTAGGCGTGCTCTCCCATTCCAGCTGAAGTAGGTCTAAATTACTTGATTCAAATGGATTTTGAAGGCCATTGTATTGTCAACTTACCCTAATTCCTGTTCTCTAATAACATGAATTTGCAAAGGCGTATAAATATTAAAGATATGTCATTTGTAAACCTAAAGTAAATCAATAAACATTTTAAGAGCATCATGCAACTGAACCGGTACTGACATACAACATGACAGTACTCAAAACTCAACTTTCTCTGACTCTGTGACTTCTACTCCCTTCGACTTTCCTCCTTCAGGATTTTACGTGTATCTGAATTCTACCAATCTCCTTTTTCGATAAACATCTTCAGTTCATAAAATATGTTTTATTTTCAAGCGCTCGATCAGAATGTTCTCAGTTGACGTCAGGGATAAGGATGTCAATCTTTCTTGCCCCTGTCTGCTCCTGCAGCAGATTTTCATTCTTTGCAAAGCAGAAAATGTACTTTCTCTAGTTACACGTGTAGCAATTCAATGAAGGAGCCTTTCTTGGATTTGACAGTTTTGGTCAAGAATACGAAGGGACGTCTTATCGAAAATCATGACACGAAAAAGTTTTCTCAATAATTTCTTTTATATTTTCGGTGACTGCGTAGATGATTGCAGTAATCGATCATTTTGATTGACGAAAGATGTACCTCGAAAAACAATTGGTTGTTTCATACGAATTTCTAACGTAGTACCGTTATTGCTGATCAGTGATGGTAGCTCGTATTAAGGCCTCGAGGAGGAAGGTCTTGGCTCTCTAGAAAGCATATGGCATCAATCAGTTCTTTCAGGATTTCTTGATTTTTGTTATATTTTTCATTGTGCACTTGATATTTTGTTGCTTAATTATCTGATGATAAATTCGAGGTCTTCCAGTAGATCCTGAATTACACAACTGCCCTTTTCTAGCATATTTGCAATTACCATTTCAGTCTCTCCCTCTTCTTCTTCTTCTTCTTCTTCTTCTTTCTTCTTCTTCTTCTTCTTCTTCTTCTTCTTCTTCTTCTTCTTTAAATCATTCACCATTTACCATAAAAAAAACAGAAAATTGTGACCACTAAATTTCCTGTTGCGCAATGTCCTTCCCATGCCTAGAAGGACAACAGGGTTTTTATTTAACAACTTGATATGCACAAACATATTCAGACAGTCCACTAGATAGACTTAGTTTTCCACAACTGCAGTCAAAGAAATAAAATAAGAAGATTTGATAAAGTTAAGAAAATCCCAAGTTCTCCCTCCTTGCCAAATTATACCTTTGTCTACGGCTACGTTATCGAAAATGAATTATTCTAAGCATCCCCAAGGTAAAACATGCATGATCATGGCATGGGTTATACATATCATTAATAAAATTCTAACTGTTTCTAGCTCTGAAAAGTGTTAGTCATTAACCCTTACCTTCGCTGTTCTATTTTTGAGTTTCTATTTATTTTCTTTACCAAATAACTACTGATATTTTAAGAAAGAATTTTCATTCAGTTGACCTTTATATGTAAGTCGACAGCGTAAATACCTATATATTTAATTTATAAACTCATTATTGGTCTTAAAATCGTGACCAATTTTGTAAGATAAAGCAAACGTTTTTGCTCCACCAAGCTGATTTCAGCCGAGGCGCCTCCCCTTTTCCTTACCCTGAACTCCCCCCACCCCCACCCCCACCTTTTCCGGAACCCCTTCCAGCACTCTCTCATTCCTTGTCCTAGATGCTTCCTACACCCTTCCTATCTAGGATCCTCCTCTTCCTCCCCCTCCCGGGGCACTATCTTAAGACGGCCTCTGCGCGCCATTCAGGAGCCGAGGGGCGATGAGTCAAGAATGTTGCTAAACGTCTTAAGATATGTTAGGATTGGGAGATAGGAGGAGGAGGAGGAGGAGGAAGCAGAAAGACTGAGGAGGAAGGGTAGGGGGCTGGAAAAGAAGAGTCAAGTGGAGTTATCTCTCGCAGGTCTTTATCCTTGTGGGATCTCCTATGCTAAACACCTCCTCAAGGCGCTTCCACGTGTCTCCTGGAATATCCTTCAGGTTCGTCCTTCCCAGGGGCCTCTCCCGTTGAAGGGTCTTCACTTCATTTCGGCCAGCTCTTTTGAACTCCGGAGGTCTTGCGAATGATGTGCATGGTTGGTAAGTTTGACTTACCTTGCTACCATTACTTCACATATGAAAATTTCTTAGTGTATGAAGTTAATTCAAGGTCCCTTTGATCACCGGTACAAATATATTTCATTCTTACATGCTTGTTCATGGCTTTTTTTTTTTTTTACTACAGTAGTGGCATTTTCTGTCAGCATTATTGGTTTCACTTTTTTCTTCTTTTTCTCATTTTTTCTAATTCATGGATGAAATAATTCCGAAGTGTCCTCAAGTTATGCTTCATTCATTCATACTTTTTTATATGATATTTTCCACTTCTTAAATTTTCTTTTAACACCAAGTTCATCACGGAGCATCGATATTTTCTTCTCCGTGAACTAACATAGTTTTGAATATTTATCTTAGTCATTCATTTATGATTATTATACGATAGATAACCTTGCTCGTGACGAGCACATTCGTAAAGTGTCTTTAACACCATACTATTTCTTCATTGTAGGCTTCAGTCTTAATTACGTAAATTACTGTTTTATTTTTATTTTACCAAAATATTAATTCGCGTGTGGAAATCACTAAAATATTAAAAATATTCCTACCTCAAAAATATTTTTACATCAGATATAATGTTGTAGGTATCTAGAATATTAAAAATATTCATACCTCAAAGACATTTTCACATCAGATATAATGTTGTAAGCATCAAGTTCCTCTTCTCATTCAATCTTAGCACAAGTAGGGCCACTGTGGGGTAAGTTTGTCTCAACCTAAATCTTGTTTAGAATGTTGGAAGCGCCCCGCCAACATAATTATATACTTATGCATCTTTGCTTTCTTCTGTTCGTGCGAAGACCAAGAAAAACGAATCTCAAGTCAAACCTGCTACAACATTCAACTGGCACAGTGGTAAAACGTTCCCTTAATTGGTTAGCAATATCTATTTGGTATCTTTTTCAACGCATGAATTGAATCTGTTGAGGTGTGAAGGAATTCTCAGCCTTCTTATAAACCAATCGGTAAGGGGGATATTTTATGGGAGTTCCTGATTAAAATGCAGACAGTCAAGGAGGAAGGAAGACCATAGGAGATAAATAATGCTCTAATCTTCAATCCAGCAGAACATAGGGATTGGAGGCTACCGATAATCTTCAGTTTAACCCAGCTTCTCGTGACCATCCTAATCAACCTCCGGCCATTAACTCCACAGTTTTACTGCCTTTATATCCAACAATCCTGGACTATTCCCATTACAAGGCTACCCATACTTTCGACTATCCTTTCCTCAGTGACCTCTGACCCTTGTTACTATTAATGGCCTCATCTTCGCGTTACCTTCGAGCCTCATTACGAATCCTACCTCATCCCATAATCCTTTTCACTATTTATTTTCTTGTACTTCCTCTTACTTGTATAATTCATTGCCATCCCATTTCTATCTCTTCCTCACACCTTGACTCCTTATTACCCTTTTGGTGTTAATTTTCTTCCCTTTAATGGTTGCCGACGCTCTTGGACGTTTCCTTAATAATCTGCACATTCTATCCGCCCTGTTATTTCCTATTCATTATTCTTCCTTCACATCCTCCTCTTTCATTTATCTCCTGTCCACTTTCCACCTAGATCCTTCTTAGTTGTCTCATACCTCTTTCCTGATGATCATTTTGTCACGGAATTCCTAAAGAATAAAAGTATATTTAATCCAACAAGAGGGTTTTATTTCTTCAGAAGCGACCCTCTTCTCTGAGTTCGTCTATTAAAAGTGAAAGAAGTCGTCTATTTACGTATATTACAAGACACATGAATCCATACTCGCGAGGAAATAAGAACCACTTAGGTAAGAGTGAGCCCCCACCCCCCCCAAAAAAAAAACAGTTCAAATCCATGACGGCAATTAAAGATTAATTTCGATATTACTTTATAAGACAACATATAATTAACTTTCACGCTTATTTCTTGAGGCTTCTAAGGTTTCAGGTAGTGTAAACACTACGGGGATGTCTGTCACTGGGACCTAGTATGTCTGAAAACAAACGCAAATACATACATACATACATACATATATACAGATACACACACACATATATATATATATTATACATATACATATATATATATATATATATATATATATATATATATATATATATATATATATATATATATATATATACACATATATATGTATGTAAGTATGTATGTACTGTATATATATTATCTTTATACAAATGTATACAAAAGTTAATTTTTCGAAACTTGTTAATTTGGCAGGTTAATGTCTGTTCGGGTTGTTACATTCATAATAATAATAATAATAATAATAATAATTCATTAAAACTATAATTTGGTTTTGTGTAACTTTGATTAAAACTAGTAGGATTTCCAAGGGATCCCCGAAGAGGATAAGACAAAGATCTCTAAAAAGACGTCCGGAAAGCGCAGACGTAGAAATCTGATACCCATCCACACGAGTAGACGTAATTGATAACGGTGTGATTATTAGATAAAAAAATAATGAATCGTTTCTTTCTATCTGGATGCTCAGATAAGGGTCCCCATAATGCAACGGAGCCGCCTTTAACGATTAATTTGCAGCACTTAACGTCGAGGGCGCGCTGCGGAGGAGCCTCTTCGGCAAACGATTACCATCGGCATTAAGTGGCGTGCCAAGGTACCCAGGAACTACCAGGTGACTGCGTAAATGGGGGAAGGAAGGAAGGGGGGAGGAGTAGGAAAGGGGGGAGGAGGAGAAGGAGGATAGTTTAGTGCATAAATAGGGCCATTAACAACTCCTGATGGGATGCATATTCGCCAAGGGTCAGTTCTTTATCCCTCACAGCTCCGGTCTTTTCACCTGGTCTCTCACCAGTCCATTCCCCCTCCTCCCCCGCCACTCCCCTACCCTTCCTCCCTAATCTCTAAGAAATCCCATGCCTTCCCAACCCCTCACCTCTCCCCCACCCTCTACTCTTTGAGATGCCCACTACAGATAGGTACCGCAGGAAGCATTACCATCATCACTTCGCAAGTACTAATACATTAGGCTATCACCCCCCCTCCCCCGCCCTTCCTAACCTACCCCTAAAATGCACCCATACTCCACTATCCAAAGCCATTCTCTCTACACTCCCCAGTCGCCTCCCTTGTAGTC
>NC_089764.1:24966235-24968735 GCF_040412425.1 Macrobrachium rosenbergii | reverse complement strand
GGTAGGGAAGGAGAAAGATAGGGAAGCGCCGGGGAAGGGTGGGGAGGGGGGGGCGGTAACGGAGAATTCATCAAAATGTTCATTTAAAGTTCACTCAGCACTCGCATTTGCTACTATTCTTCAGAATGCAGAGGTCCTCCGACCGTGCCCAATCCAGTATGGCAACAAAGGCGGCTTCGAGAGAGGTGCCCCTCGGATTGTGGCGAGCTGGGATTTTCATTTCGCTTCGCTGGGCATCGTTTTGAAATACGTTCCTCATTATTGACTTAATTTAATAAATAAATATGCATTTTCAATGACTTTCTCTCTAATGTTTGACATCTCGAATTTCGGCTGCGACGACAAAATTCCCTTTACTACACATCAGCCCAAATCGTTTATCTTTCACTTTAAATGAACCATAATTAATTCCTTTCATCTATCTACCAAGCGTAATTATTTCGAGTTAGAACTTCCAGACAAAAGATTTAATTCCTCATTTATCCCTTCAGTCTTTAATGCATAACTACGCCATTTTTAGGTTGCAGGGCGGGGGGCGGGTTTTATTTCTTCCTACCCATAAGGTATCACGGTGATAAAGCAATTAGATTTATAAACGGCTACGCCCAAGATAGATTTAATTTGGGGATGTATATCATCAGAACTAGAGTAAGGATCGCTGTGTCTGCGATAAAGGACGATAAAACCCTATTTGTTGGCGGAAATGGGTTAATGGGTTCCATAACTCACCTCAGGAGATTAAGATTACGGCCCCATCGCGGCGAGGGTACTCTCATCTTTCTTCTGACGAGGATGGCGACGATGAAGTGGCACTGGAACGAAAATAATAGCGATAAAAAAATGAATGAAGATTTTGTTGTGGCTGGAGCCAAGGCTGCGCCCTTCTCGTAATATACAGAAGAACAGCTGTGAATGAAGTGTATATAATACAGAATTAGCTTTTATAATATATTACTTTTAGTAATATAATCAATACAATGTAATCTAATATAATATAATCAAATAAGCAACAGAAAACCAATAGAATTCACTTAAAAATAAAAATACAATTATATGGGAGTTGCTTACATCCTCAGGGTCTCACTAGAGCCAGATTTATATTTTTTCTCCTTTGTCAAAAAAAAAAAACAATTAATGGTTTTAATTAAGGATTATGAAAGACCTGGAACATTAGGGTATAATACAGTCAAGTTGCAAGACCAGAGTAAGGACGAATGGTCATCTGAATTATGGGAATGTTCTTTGTAAAATATAATTATATAAAATATATATATATATATATATATATATATATATATATATATATATATATATATATATATATATATACTTATATATAAATATATACTTATATATATGTATATATATATATATATATATATATATATATATATATATTTATATATATAAATATATATATATATAGCATAAATTTTATTTTTATGAAAAATGTATTCTACGGTATTCTCAAAGGCTACCGGCTACCAGGTTAATGAGAACATAATTTCGTTCTAACGCGCAGGCGCCGAATCAACTGAAATAATTTCGTTCATTTAATGAACTTCATCTAAACACAGTAATGACTCTCACCACATTATCCTGCATCAGATAATATTTGAAAAAAAAATTGCAGATGAGTTGCGCACGATACTGACCAATTTCAAATTCAGTAGAATCGTATCTATGGATATGATAAAGTACATTGCAGTGTTGTATGTTTTTAATCTGAGTTTTCGTTTGTAGATACGAACTTTACTTCAAAGACTTTTAACATTCAAAATATGGAAAAATTCCTTTTCAGTATTATCTAACCACTCGTAGGGCAGCGCGGTAAAGTCTTATCTCCATTTTAGGTAAATATAGGTAAGGCTTAAGCTTGACCAAAAATTGCATTCCTCTGGTCCTGATTTTGTTAAATTCTTTGTCTGAATATTTTACTTGTTGCTTTAAGGCATATTAAAGTGAAGACCGATAACTGCGTTGGAAGATTGTGGTACGTATCATTAGTTCACTTTCTGTAAATATTATACCTGATCTTGAAATATTTGTTTATATTTTATCCAGGAATAAGAGAATCCCTTTTGCAGCAAATTCAAGCACAAAACTAATCCCTTAAGGTTTTACAAAGAGAGATTTTTCGCAAAACTTTACGAGAACGATACAAAAATATCACACGTGTCGCTAAGGCATATGAATTTTATGTTGTCAATTCTAAGTAAATATTTGTATAATTTATATAAAGATTGGATAATGACAATAGTCACGAATACATAGAAATCACAAAGGTAGAAGTAGGAGAACTACAGCGTGCTCTAGAATTTCTTAACGACAGCAATTCACGCTCTAACGTACGAAAAAATATCTGACACCACCGTGTCCAAATTCAGGGTCAAAGTGAGGTCAAAGATTCTTAAAAATGTCTTTTAAATCAGCTGCGCGACGGATCATGGACGGCAGGAGCTGAAACTTGTCTTTAAAGAACTCGCAGGATAGCAAAGAT
>NC_089764.1:24953735-24961235 GCF_040412425.1 Macrobrachium rosenbergii | reverse complement strand
CGCGGGCACGCATGGCAGGGGTCTTTTCTCCAATTTCGAAGCCTTTGAAACTGGACCCACTTCGGAGGTCGTAGAGGGATACATTACATGCTGAGGGAGCTAAATTACATCTCTGCTTGAGGAGGTGTAAAGGTGGGCGTTGCCACACCAACGGCCTCTTATGTTACGGATCCTTTATCCCGGAAAATAATGTGGACCCGAAGTTGAAGCCACCCGAATCTTCACGCGTGGAGGCCATAGTTAGGTCTAATCATGTCTGATGCTGAGACTGTCCGGGGAAATTGAATAATAATCTACGACCGATATCATCTACCTGCGATGTAATGAACTTAGATGGGCTGCCTTCAGGAGGAACTTTGTAATGGAAAATTATTTACTATTATTTCCTGCAATATATCGTCTAATATATAGCAATGAGGAAATATCTTTGCATGGAAAATAGATTTAAATTCCCATTTCATATGTTTAAACATCTACCGTTCGGCCATCTTAATTGGTTAATGAAGGGTTATTTGAATATAGGATCAGTGGTAAACGAGCAGCCTAGAGGGTAAATCAATGAACTAGTAATAAATATGCACGATGCTTAATTTTGTCAGAAAGATTCATAAGGATTTCATAAAGATTCAACACGATAGAACCAAAATGCATTGAGAAGCAAAACTCTAGCAAGTGGAAAAATCCGAGTTGCAAAAAGCAATATCCTTCATCCTTTGAATTGAATTTTGTTTTAAATTCGAACTATCCCTTCTTAAAGAGATAAAGAACAACGCCCTTTCGTACCCTGATAAAACTGTGGGAAAACCCTGTTAACACTGAATAAAGATTCTGATAACAGCGAAGAAAATCCCTGATAACGGCAAGGCAAATCACAATTTCTTCCCGTTTACCTTCTGTGCTTGAGTCTTTTTGTTGAAGCATTTTGCAGTTCAAAATTTATTCATTTTTTTTTTTTAGAAATTCAACACCAAGAGAATAGTCAATTAAGATACGGCTGCTATATATGAAAACTGATATCTGGGTTGCAACCATGTACGAACCCTAACTAAAAGCAAACAACCAAGAATGTCTATGTCAGGGAAACGTGTCATCGAGTTTGTTGGCAGTTACTAGCTCTCTGACTGTGTGATTGACAATTGTGAAATATTATCATTAGTAGTAGTAGTGGTAGTAGCTGTGTCTATTATCGATGGTTATCCCGTCCTTTTATTTCGAAAACCTTAAGCGATTTCATTCACCTGAGAGACTGGTTTAAAATGACTGCCATTTACCTTATTTCAAGTTCCAATTTCTAGACTGGAAAGTCGAGAAGCGTGACTCACTTATATGGGGGATGTTTACTGTGATGCTATTAATGTAACTGTGTTCATTGTCCTTACAAATACATAATACACAACGAACTGAACGAACGGCCTGCGGACAAACGTAAAAGTAAATGGCAAATTAACTTGGCGCTTAGACAAACTACCACCCAAAATTAGGGAGGAATCCTTAGAAAATAAGAGAAATGTGTATTTCTTAATTAATCAATAGCTTACCCTTCAGCTGCGGCGGTCTTTGTTTGTAATCACGAGAGGTTTAAGCGAATTCTAAAATCAGTGACGAAAGGAAATATAAAAAGTATATTTTATTTGTTTATGTATGTATGTATGTATGTATGTATGTATGTATGTATGTATGTATGTATGTATGTATGTATGTGTATTTATGTTTATATATGTTTATATATATATATACTATATATGTGTATATATTTATATTTATGTATTACTAATTTACAGAACATGATGGTTCTAAGCAACTACTCGTTAGCTTAACGTCGTAAGCACGAAAAGTATACGTATCTCTATTAATATACTTTGAGCTCCGCGGACCTGCCCACGACCGTCTGAATCATAATTATGATGATCTCATGAGATTTTATCTGAGGGATAATAAACCCAGGAGGCTGCATACATCAGACTAAGAGTACATTATCCAAACACTTATACAGGATATGACCTTAATCATTTAGGTGATCTTTCTTTTTTTTTTTAATCCTGCGAAATTCAAAACTCGAAGATAACGAGCAGAAAGTGTCTTTAATTAAATGTTCAGAGACTTCAAGAACTTAGTTAACTAAGCCATTACCACGACAGGAGCAAATTCATTCCGGCTTTCTGCTGACGTCTCCTGAATTCAGTTGCATCGGTTTGATTTTCTATTCCATGATATTCATTTGTAGCGAAGGCTCAGTGAGTCAGAGGCTGCGTTTACAAATTTACAGATTTATTCAAATGTTGTTTTTGATTAAGCTGGCTTTATGCCTTTTTTATTCAAACAACAAACTGACAGGTCAATAGCTCTTGCGAGCGGAAATGTACTGCCTGACACGAGGCGAACAAACCAGGAAAGAGTACAACCAACAGTGTTTGTTGGAGGA
This sequence comes from Macrobrachium rosenbergii, assembly GCF_040412425.1. Classification (NCBI taxonomy): domain Eukaryota; kingdom Metazoa; phylum Arthropoda; class Malacostraca; order Decapoda; family Palaemonidae; genus Macrobrachium; species Macrobrachium rosenbergii. Next base: position 24,958,813 of record NC_089764.1, on the reverse strand, counting down.
TGGAAAGATGTACGTAAATCTCTACACAAGACACGAATGAAGTTATGATACATATAGCTGGAATGCTGACATTGTAATGCTTTCGCTAACAATGATACATTTAACATTAACGATAATATGAACGAGAATACATGTACAAGGGATGCGTGACATCCGCTGTGTTTCTTGTAAGCATGCGCTTGGCGCGCAGAGATGCTCCTATATTTATTTATTTGTCACATTTTCCTGTAACTTATCTCTCTGTTGGCTGTTTTCCTTTTCAGTCCTCTTGGGTTGATAGTCTACTGACTCTGTCCATCACGGTTTTTAGCTACAGAAATGAAGAAAGAAATAAAACTAAAAATAAAAAAGGCCATAGAATACTACCTGACTGAACGACAGATACTGGTCAAGAATCACTAAAAAAAAACATCAATAAAAAATTTTGGCATATTCATTGCCTTCAGCTATTTGAATTGTCAGTATATTTGACCGCCTAGCCTCCAGTCTTCACGTCCTCAAATATCCGAAAAGGAATACTGTGCTTCGCCGTAATAAAAGCAGTGTTAAGTCAAGATAGCATTGACCTTAACAGTCTGATCTATAAAGGCATCGGATGTACCCAGCTGCTTCCTATAGGGATACTGGTTACTGGTTGGCAGAATGCAAGTTCATAGCTTCGAGATATACACCATAATGAAGAGCTTAGATTGACAAGGTATGATGTATTTCCAGGTTTGTAATGCCACGCTAACCAGGGACATACCTTGTATTTAACAATAAAGTCAATTTAATAATTATCTATCATCCATAGCTTTGTTAAATATTAGCATATCCTTATCCATTAGCTAGTCAACTGTCTTTATTCTGTCAAACTTTAGCTGAAAGGTCAAAGGACTTTTGCTTTGACAATAGACAGGAACGTTTGTCATTACATAATAATTTCTAGTACAATATATATGTGATATATAGATCATTATTCATCAAATTTCATGGGACAGATCATACATGGCAGATATCCGAATAAAGAAAAACGTATGCATTACGCAATAGTATGAAAAAACTGCAAATGAATCAGCACGGGGTCTTGGGCCAGAATCAAGGACAAAGTATATTTATTTACTTATTTTCATCCAACAAAAAATGTTTTAGAGGTATAGCAGGACAGGGAAATAATATCATTAAGATAATGCAGAACATTTTTCAATGGAAAACGAGAATAGGAACGAATAGGAACGAACAGGAACGAATAGGATGGCTAAGAGCATCACTTGGGATAACAGCAACAAATATAACATAAATGTAACAGTAATAATAGCTCTATAGTTTTTCATGATAAATAAACTATTACTCAAAGGCCGTACGTAAAAACGAAATTAGATATAAATCTCATACAGACCTTTAGCTAGCAAATGTGACAAGTTTGTCCCGGGAACGAACAGTAAAAACCTGTTTTGTGAAATGCACGTACGGCGCAATATAGAATCCCAGCATCGTGGTGGGATTCATAAGAGGTCAAAAGGTGGACGTAACCCTCCAAGGAGATTTCCAATCCTTTTTGGATCTTTCTTAGAATTTCAATATAATTTTTTTTATCTTTGTTTTGGAATTTTTGTTAAGACCCTATCGGGGTTTTAGTTCTTTTTGGTTTCTTCTATGTCAAACCTAATTAAATTCTTTCCCCTCTTTCTAGTTTACTGTAACGTCTAGATTCATTCTTCAAAAACTAAAGGTGAGTCTCAGTAATTTATGAGATTTGTTAAAAGTTTACATGAGATTGTTTCCTATCTAAAGACTACTTTAGATTTCACACAGGTTTGTGCGATTTACTTCAAAGCAAAACGTTCAAGGAAACTTTCACTGACCATATAACTGCTGTTAAATCCTTCGAAAATAAAGGACTGAAATTAACTTCTCTTCTCATTAGAAACATACAAGATCATTTTATTCAGCCTTGAACCTCCTTAAAAAATGAAAGGGATTTCAGTAGTTTAATGATTCTATTTTGCCTCTTGGAGTGTGTCTTTTTTTTTTTTTTTTAATAAATCAGTTAGGGCTATAAAAATATCCACCTTTTTACACATTTAAAGCAAGTTTTTTACAGTGCTCTTTCAGCTGACGAACTTACAGGCATTGCTCATTCTTCACTAACTTTCCAAAATTAAATATTCATTATGATATTCCTGAGTGCATTTTCTGTACACTTCATGGTTGAGAGACGTATATATCAGGGAAATTAACCAACCTAAGTGTACTACTGCTGAACCAATGTCATTTTATTTCACCTACAGTAGTTTGCATATTGTCGTCTTTTCATTGCTGTATTGACCGTGCCGCTGACTTCAACAAGACTATATATATATATATATATATATATATATATATATATATATATATATATATATATATATATATATATATATATATATATATATATATATATATATATATATATATATATATATATATATATATATATATATACATATATATACATATATATACATATATATACATACATATATATGTACATATACGGTATATAAAGTAGCAAACATAAACGGGAATACAAGAGGCAAAAAAAAAAGTTCTACTTAATCCACACGTGCACAAACAATTAAAGAGGCCAACGAACTAACAGAACACAAACGCCACCGGGAGAAACAGAGCCGGGGAGGAGCGAACGATGCCATAAAACGGAGAGAAGAAATAAATCGGACCGACTAATCCCATTACCCCCGGATTGTAACTTGTCAGATTACGGCATCGCGGATGGACGGATAGGCTCCACTCGCGCCGAAAGTGAACCTTCGGTGGGAGATATCGATGAAAACAGTTCGCCATATTAGCGGCAGTCCCCAGGGAGACATGGAGCTATCTGGGGGATTAATCTGTGCGCCAAATTAAAAAAGGTGAGGCTACAGTAGCAAGGGGCAGTTCCTTCCTTGTTAGTTTTTTTTTTTTTTATTATTTTTATTTTATTTCTGTGTTGATCTTAAATGTTCGATCTTTTTTTTATATATATATTGAACCTTTGACATTTACTAATTCTACCTTATATTTTCATTATCTACAGTCGTTTGTTTTTTTTTTATGTTTTTCTTTTTTTTTATTTTATTTCTGTATTGATCTTAAATGTTCGACTTTTTTTTATATATATATTGAACCTTTGACATTTACTACTTCTACCTTATATTTTCATTATCTACAGTTGTTTGTTTTTTGTTTTTTCACTTTAAATGTTTTTCACATATTTTACATCACCTTGAGTTTTTCATTCTCCGATACAATTAGTGCATTCTTTATATCATCAAACGTAACTTCCAGTACCATTCTCAAATAAACTTCTATTTTAACACCGGCTTATCGTCCTTCACTTGACTTTACACACTCCAACATATTCACATCCTCGGTAGAAGAATGCCTCTTATTCATGCCAAGTCTCTACATTGTATCTTTATTTTTTTTTTCTGAAATCCTTTAGCCTATTAACATTCCTCTCCACCGTTAAAACGCCTCTGTCTTTAAATATTTGTGTCACCACTCAAATTCCACTACTCTCCTTTGTTTTCTCTCATTTTCTTCTTGTACACCTGTTCATTATGTTTTCTTTTTCGTGCAGTTACACCTCAAATTATATTCTTGTTCCTCCGCTAACAATCAGCGCTTTTAAACTTTTTACGCGAGTGCTACCAGAAGAAGCTCCTGTAACTCATTTCTGGAATTCCTAATGCTTCATGTAAATTTTCCTTCTTTATGTGTGTGTGTGTGTTTTTTTAGTGGTATTTGGTAAGACTAATTTTAATTACATTCGTAGACTCATTTTGGATACCTTTTTATCTGAAACTGTTAATTTTGCGTTTTCGCTTCAACCACACAATGCTCAGTTAGTTATTCCTCAGGCATCTCCTCTCACCAGGGCATTCATAAACTTGTTATATTATCTGAATTATATAACTCACAAACTAGTCCTCAATTTCTCCCCATCATTCTTTCATTCCTATCTAAATAAAAATACGTCTCTGAAACCACGTATATCCAACTTTTCCGAGTAACTTCTCAACACACCTGAATTTCAGGCACTCCATGCCTGCAATCTCCACAGCATATTTGCATATGAATGATATAGAGCAAAAAAATAAAATACACTTATTCAAATTCCTTGAGAACTAATTCACACTCCTTGGAAAAATTTCTCCGATGACGATCATTCCATTTACATAACACACATACACACACACATATACAGTATATATATGTGTGTGTGTGTGTGTATGATACGTGTATGTTTTATGAGTTGTAACTATGCAAACTTCTTTCATTATTTTAATTTACCCAGCAAGTTAATAATAAGCTGATACGAAAATTGAACAATTTTTGAGTTCACTCTACCACACGATAAGAATGGTAACTACTCCAAGTAGTCTGGAGATGAATCTGTAAATGTTTAAACAGGAACAGGTCCTAAACTAATGACAACAGAGGCTGGTGGCTCTGTCTCAATGGTGTGACTCCAACTTTAAAATATTATGTCTCTACTTTCCTCACTTATAAACCATCCATTTTGTCAGCTTCTCACTGAACCCAGCAATTGACTTTGAGGTATTGTCTCCAAAGTGTCCTTAAAACTGTAACGTAATTTACATGTTAAGATGTTATGATAATCAACCAAGGACCATCAGTAATTAGCTAATAAGTTTGCCAGTGGAATTCATATAATTACGGGAAACTGATAGCAATTTCCCAAATCGCTTATAAAAAATAACTCATTCGACTGAAAACATTCGTGGACATCACCCCTACTTAGTATCTCGTTTTGTACATACTAAAGATGTTAAAGGTTTAAGCAAACTCTTTATATTTTCTTTGTGGCGAATAAAAACCTGCATTCCTTGCTAATTATAGTATGCATATAATATAAAAATATGCAATCGCCAGTAACCATGTGCTTGAACATCTGTTGACCATTAATATTTACATCTACCGTATCACCAGTGGAGAAATTTTCATTTACTTAAGTATACACGATGCACGATCCTTCCCTATGACTATGAGTTTTTATGTCTGATAAATGCATTTTCATTAAGACTATGTTAAAA
>NC_089764.1:24943735-24948735 GCF_040412425.1 Macrobrachium rosenbergii | reverse complement strand
CCCTTTAAAGAAGGAGAAAAGGAAAGCATACCTGAGGGATTAAATAGATATCTTGCGGATTCATTCCTTTCCCTAAGTGGTGTTAATATGGTTTTATTTCAGTAATGTGTATTTATATATATTGCCGTATATATGTAGATATATACTGTATATATATATATATATATATATATATATATATATATATATATATATATATATATATACACTGCTTATATATAATATATATGTTTTGTGTGTGTAAATATATATATATATATATATATATATATATATATATATATATATATATATATATATATATATATATGTATATATATATATATATATATATATATATATTATATATATGTGCGTATGTGCGCGCGTCTGTCTATGAGGGTCTGTGTCCACATGAGTCTGTACGTGTGAAGACTCGTGCATGTGCACGCATGTTTGTATATGTTCTGAGATAAAATGTTATGACTGAAAAATGCACAAATTTTTAATAGCGAAAAAGGAAAAAAATTAAAAGTTATAAATGAAATGTACGGATCAGCTAGTGGCAAGACACGGTCTCTAGTAAAAAAAAAAAAAAAAAAAAAGGACCAGTAAAGAATTTTTTGACGACAAAAGGAACACAAAAATTCCCCAAGCACATGACGACTTATGCTCGCATCTTACAAACAAAACAAAACAAAAAAAAAAAAAACTTTCTCAACCTGTCCCCTTGCCCAGCTCGTTCACCTAAGCAATGGAAGTTTTAAAAAATTATTATCTTTTAAGTACCGAAGGCAAATCGCCTGACACAAGCTTTGGGGTTGTGTCAATTTGTCAGCAAAATATAAAACGACCCAACAAGTGGCATCTAGGAGCTGACACGGAGTCCTTATTTAGCCCTGGCGCTCATTATGTTTAGCTAAATTCATATTCAAAAGGCTGCCTGTCACATTCTAATGGCTCTCGAACTGAAGGCGTGCAAGAGTAGAATTAGTTCAAAGGTGCATACTTTCTCGTCACGTGGAGCTGTTGCTTCATAGGTGAGAGAGAGAGAGAGAGAGAGAGAGAGAGAGAGAGAGAGAGAGAGAGAGAGAGAGAGAGAGAGAGAGAGAGAGAGAGAGAGAGAGAGAGAGAGAGGATATCTTATGAATAATTTCATCCATATAGGGTGAGCATTATGTCGTCGAAGCCCTCACGTACTTGATTACGATGTGATGGTATAAATAATAATGAAGAACTGATCAATTACGCATGCTGTTTTCTGATCTCTCTTTCAATTCAGTGTTTTTTCGCCATCGATGAAAAAGTTTATCACAACCTAAAATTAATTATAGCCTATAAAAAAATTTCAAAGAGCTGAATACTTCAGCATTTTGCGTAACGGAAACTCTCAAACATTATTTACTTATAAATATTACTAGATAAATATATTAGTAGTTTTGAAATGATCTACATTATTTACTTATAAATATTACTAGATAAATCCATTAGTAGTTTTGAAATGATCCACATCCTCTTACTCACCTCTCTATAAAATCTACTTTTAGTCTGTTTCTATATTCACGTATGCAAAGCTCAGCCTTGTCTCTTCCAAACTCCCCAACTTAACATTTGCATTGCAGAAATGTGATCCTCACACCTTCTCCTTCTCTAAATCTAACTGCTTATTTCCTCTCTACCCTTTAATCATCGTCGTTACTTTCTCCAGTCAGAATCCAACCATTCTGCTCTCATAGTTTATTCAGTTATTTTATGAATCTTTAATACCATAAGTTGCCTCTATAACTTTTTTCCTTTATACAATGAAGAGATTATTCCTTTCACTCAATCCTTCAAGAAGTGCCCTCATCACTTTGTGTATTACAGTGAATTATGGGTATATCAAATTACTAAAGCTGCGAGGAAAATTCTAGTGACTGTTCCTGACATATATACTGAAGATATGAGAACTTTTATGTTTATATTTTTCCACTGGAGCATATCTACGGACATAACTATTTCACGTAAACTGATACAGAGGGCTACAATTAAAATAATATATTATACCTGAAAAATTACTAAGAAAATTCTTCGGAATACCATCCGATAAATCCTTACCATCTAATTAACCACCATTGAAACTATAAAGGAATGTTCAATCCAAGCCTATATATAATAAATAAAGAGGTATATATATGCAAATCAGATTGAAAGGTGAAGTAACAAAAAAAAAAAATACGAAGTGAATGATCAGTGTTATATCTTTCATTCCATACAGGAATATATCAAAACATTAAAATACCCAAATAGGTATATAATATTCAAGGGTGAAAATTAACTAAGAAAAAGCCATAGAGAGAGAGAGAGAGAGAGAGAGAGAGAGAGAGAGAGAGAGAGAGAGAGGACAGGAACATATATAAGATTTTGGTTTCAGTAAACCAATCGATGGAGGCTAATTTCTCCCCGAGGAATGCGGTGAGGAGATTTTAATGGGCTATTCGGTACTTAACTATCACCGCTATCGGTTAATTGTGCAAATAAAATTGGCTGTAATCGGCCCTTCTTACATAGAAGAAATCATAGCCCTGGGGAGCTAAAAAAAAAAAAAAAAATACCCATTTTTCATCGGTCCTTTTTTTGCGGTGTTAGTTAACGACTGTGTCGAATTTCAGGGATACTTTATGTAGAAAGTAAATAGGTGTTGGAAAATGAGAGAGAGAGAGAGAGAGAGAGAGAGAGAGAGAGAGAGAGAGAGAGAGAGAGAGAGAGAGAGAGAGAGAATTAATTGATTCATGATGAAATATCCAATTTCCATGATATCCTGAGCATTAAAAATGTGAAAGGAGATTTTGTCAACATCTTTCATTACTAATGAACGACAGCGGTGCGTAAAACCCGCCGAAGTTTCTTCGGCGCAATCGAGTTTCCTGTACAGCTGCTACAGCCAATCAAGGCCACCGCAAATAGATCTATCTTTCGGTGGTCTCGGTATAATGCTGTATGAGCCGCGGCCCATGAAACTTTAACCACCGCCCTGTGGTGGGTTATCCTCTATCGTTGCCAGAAGCACGATTATGGCTAACTTTAACCTTAAATAAAATAAAAACTACTGAGGCTGGAGGGCTGCAATTTTGGTATGTTTGACGATTGGATAGGGGATGATCAACATACCAATTTGCAGCCCTCTAGCTTCAGTAGTTTTTAAGATCTGAGGGCGGACAGAAAAAAGTGCGATCGGAGAGACAAAGCCAGCACAATAGTTTTCTTTTACAGAAAACTAAAAATGCCGCCATTTCTCCATAACCGTTATTAATGTACAAATTACTCCAGAGTCACAGATAGGTGACGAATCACTGTAATGGAAGAGGAAAAAGAAACAAAGTTTAGAAAAAAAGAAGAGAAGCATGAAACTGAATGCTAGTGATGCCAGTTTCACTGTCTACGACGAAAAGGTCTTCTTAAAGAGATACAAGAAACACGTAAGTTTCTTCACCCAGACGGCCAGGAGAATACCCGGCCACACTGCAGACTTATCTTTTCCCTTATTCCAACAACTTTGATTCATTGGGTTAAATTTTAATGTTACACAAGGCACTGACGTACTCATGGAGCTATTAAGTAATGGTTAATAACTTGGTGTGTACTACAAACTTGACAGAATCAGGACAAGGATGACAAGTTTCAGGGTGCAAAACTTTTTAGCCTCACGCCCAATGGATGTTTCAATCTTTTTATCAACATCTGAGAGATATTAGAAATTAATTATTCATGATTTGAAGGATTTGACTCCAGTTTAGCAAAGAAGAAACTATAATATTTCTTGAGTTGTTGTGCATCAGTTATTACGTCTAGCATTCCGACTGTGATCTCTTTTTGATTCAAGATTAATATTTAGCAATATTATGGTAGTTTAGTCAGATGTGACTGCGACAGTGTCTCCATATATTTAACCAGAATCTCTGATAGAGTCTGATTAAAATAAGTCTCCATATGCTACTATCTAAAAAAGAACCAAGTTTATAGCAGCCAAACAACTCTTAACTTTTTATTTAACTGTCATGAGACTCTCGACAATTTTTTTTTTTTTGTTTGCTATTATTTCTGCTAGCTTACGGATAGAGTCCATCCCGACAAATTCACATGCACTGACCATATGTTCCTCCCAATTAGAGAGCAGGATTTGTCCGCGAGTATGACAGAGGCATTTATCAGAACTAAACGCAGTACATTATCAAAAGAAATGAATAAGCCGGGGGAGACAATCAGAAGTTTGACAGGATTCCAGAGCAGGTCTGTCACACTGACGAGTGAAGTCTGCGTGAAGCTAGTTCCTATATTTAGCACTGAAGTCACTACCTACACAGATCACTGGTACTTTATCGATCTATAGAGATGAACAGTGCAGTGCTAGACAGATGAATGAAACCAACTGTATGAAATATTTTTTTAATACAAAATCTTTTTTAATTCACGATCATTTCTTTAATAGGGGAAATGAAAATGATTCCTTAAAGGATGCGGAGAAGGAAGCGCTAAAGGAGTGCTCCAGCATTCTAACTTAAGAATGTGAAGGCAAAACAACAGACTTTATTTTTCACTGTTGCGTAAAGAGAGAGAGAGAGAGAGAGAGAGAGAGAGAGAGAGAGAGAGAGAGAGAGAGAGAGAGAGAATGAATAGTAATTAAACCCACATGAAAGTATTATTTTTCACATCATTTAGGCGTTTACCGTTTGAGGGCAACACTCCAATTTATTTAAGAATGCCAATTCTACATAATTGTATTAAAATATGATCATGCTGCTAAAATGTTCGTCTACCTACCTAACTCTTCCATGTTAAAAGAAAAATTTAGCGCTCAAGTGCAGACTTAATTACGTTTTACATTACCTCTAAGTTAATTAAGTATACCTTGGTCTAACCAGACCACTGAGCTGATTAACAGCTCTCCTAGGGCTGGCCCGAAGGATTAGATTTATTTTACGTGTTTAAGAACCAACTGGTTACCTAACAACGGGACCTACAGCTTATTGTGGAATCCGAAC
>NC_089764.1:24851235-24938735 GCF_040412425.1 Macrobrachium rosenbergii | reverse complement strand
ATGTGTGATGACAAGGCCCGAGCCTGCAACGAAATAAAATATTAATGGATACTGTGAGAGGTAACTGCATCAATGGATTGATGATGCGTACAGTTGAGTTTCACAAGCAGGAACAGTTAATAAACTAAACGTCGTCGAGAATATCAGTTCTGGACGATGTTGCGGAATAAAAAATAATGTTAATGGATAAGAAGAAGCCCTTCCCAGTACGATACAAAAACCACCAACGAGAAAAAGCGACGATGAAAACTCCGCCGAAGACCAGGTACGCGAATCAGCCGCATCGCCCCTCTATATCACGGCCAAAATCCGATGCAAATGCAGATAAGGCGAAACAACTTTCCCATCGTATAAATTATCCAATATTTTTACTCCTTCCACGGTCGGAATATGTAATGTGATGTTTGCGACTCTAAACGTCAGGCGAACGGCGCCTCGGGCGGGAGCGCACTTGCAGGTAACTCGATCCACCTTGGGACCCGGCCCGCATTACAGACATAGTAAAAGAGGTAACCTGGCAGTAACCACGCTACCGGCGGGTTGTAACTCTTAACAAGGGAGCTCCGGTATTATACCAGGCTCAGCCGGGGCGATTTTTAATGGTCCGGCTTGATTCGCAAAGACTGTTTTAGAGCCACGGCTCATGGAGGAAAAAGGTCCTTCCCGCATGAAAATTGTCGGTTTTCGGCTGCGGTGGAGCCACGCTGTTGGTATGGCCAAGGTGGTGTTTAAACAGCCCTCGAAATAGGTGTTAGTGAGACGGCTAATTAGAAGGTGCGAGCTTGCTCGTTCTTTATAGGGCTTCTTATTGCGACTCGAATATTAGATAATTGTAACAGAAAATTTTACGGCTGCTTCACTTTTCTTTTTTGCATGATTAAAATTTGGGATAATTAGCAAAAGCATTTTTTATTTTATTTTTACTATCTGAATAATGTAATTTATTCATGCTAATATAAAAAAATAAAATTTGCTCTCCTAAGTCCCTCATTGGAGGGTGGGGTACCGTTCTCAGCTAGCACTCCGTTGGCCCCGCGTTCGAACTCCGACCGGCCAATGAAGAATTAGAGGAATTTATTTCTGGTTATAGAAATTCATTTCTCGCTATAACGTGGTTCGGATTCCACAATAAGCTGTAGGTCCCGTTGCTAGATAACCAATTGGTTCTTAGCCACGTAAAATAAATCTAATCCTTCCGGCCAGCCCTAGGAGAGCTGTTAATCAGCTCAATGGTCTGGTTAAACTAAGGTATACTTACTTGTTTTTATATCTATGACCTATAATTGCATCCAGTACCAAAATCTTGTAATGCCTACGCTCCCTTTCTCTCTCACTTGAAAAAAAATCTTATTAACTCAATTTATTGTGCAGAAATGTTTTGAAAGCGAGAAATTTATGAGCATTGAAATGCTTAAATGCGAAACATGAAGCTGGGTCTAAGTTGCGTTTGCGATATTCGCCCTTAGCGGCTCGTCTAATAGATTCAGAAACTTGGCGACGAAGCTTCTGTGTAGGTGTAACTTAAGTATACCTTAGTTTAACTAGACCACTGAGCTGATTAACAGCTCTCATAGGGCTGGCCGAAGGATCAGATTTATTTTACGTGGCTGAGACCAATTGGTTACCTAGCAACGGGACCTAGATCCTATTGTGGAATCCGAACCACATTATGACGAGAAATTAATTTCTATCACCGGAAATAAATTCCTCTAATTTTTCATTGGCCGGTCGAAGAGTTGAACGCTGTTCCAACAGCGTGCTAGCTCTACCCACCCCTCCAATGAAGAACTTGTGTAGGTGTATGAAGGCGCTGTCAGTCTACGAGGGTTTCGTTTAAATTCGTACATAAGGTTAGATTTTCCTTTAGCAGTGAGAGGATGAATATAGTAGTGAACTCTTAATTTCCTCTTCTCTCGTGCTCAAAGCTCTTAGACTACTGTAATCTTTTTGAAGTGAATTTTACTGAGACTGTTAATGGTCTCTTTCGTTTTCAGGCGAAATATAAGGTTAGACTTTCTTTTAGCAGTGAGAGGATTGATGTAGTTGTGAACTCTTAACTTCCTCTTCTCTGGTGCCAAAACCCCTTGGGCTACAATGTCTTTGAGGTGAATTTACTGAAGTTAAATATGGTCTTTGGTTGTTTCAGGCGAATTGAAGATTATAACAGTACAAAAATTCCGCTCTTATTGCAAATATTTCTTGCACTTTTATCGTAGAACTCTATAAGTAATTTCTCCAAAGCCCCCTCCTCCCCATCCTCTTCTCCCATCAAAAAGCTAACCCTTGGTCTTCGTGTACGTTCCGATGTCTTAGATGAATACATATAGGAAAAATGCGCCGATGTTTCTTCGGCGCAATCGGGTTTTCTGTGCAGCCGCTACGGCGTATAATTAAGGCCACCGAAAATAGATCTACCTTTCGGTGGTCTCGGTATAATTCTGTATGAGCCGCGGCCTATAAAACTTTAACCACGACTCGGTTGTGGCCTATCCTATATCGTTGCCAGAAGCACGATTATGGCTAAATTTAACCTTAAATAAAACAAAAACTACTGAGGCTAGAGGGCTGCAATTTGGTATGTTTGATGATTGGAGGGTGGATGGTCAACATAAAAATATGCAGCCCTCTAGCCTCAGTAGTTTTTAAGATCTGAGGGAGGACAGAAAAAGTGCGGACAGAAAAAAGTGCGGACAGAAAAAAAGTGCTGAATGAAAACAGTGCGGACGGACAGACAAAGCCGGCGCAATAGTTTTCTTTTACAGAAAACTAAAAACGAATCTAATAAAAATACGAAAAGAAACTGAAGATAAGCTTACAACTAAAGAACAAAAAAATGGAAAACTTCCCTTTAGCCGCGGGTAAAGGGCTCTCAACTTGTTAGCGCTATCTCGACCTGGATCGAATGTGAAGCGCCTATCATAAACAATTATTCCTCTATCTCTTTTATCGGATTTTTACATATCAATCACTCCGAAGCAAGCTCGGATAGCTAACAAGAAATCTGGACAGGATACGAGGGTAGAGGGAAAGCATCGGAACGAATTTTAGTGCAAATATTTGATATAAAAAATTATAATTGTCATGGCAAGAGCTGAAAGCCAGGGATGTCTTGCCGGCAAGAGTTCGGTGTACGTAATTACTTCTTGGATGGGTGCTACGACTTTAAAGAGAGAGAGAGAGAGAGAGAGAGAGAGAGAGAGAGAGAGAGAGAGAGAGAGAGAGAGAGAGAGAGAACTGTGTTGAAAGTACATTGTTTCTTTTGTAGAAATATATATCACGCTAGCGAGAAAAAAACTTTTTCTCAATATACATATACACACACACACACTCATGTATATATATATATATATATATATATATATATATATATATATATATATACACATATATATATATATATATATATATATTATATATGACTTTTTATCACATCACCGTGATTCATATACAATCAGTAAGCTACAAACATCCTTTAATATCAAATTCGCTCTACCTCAGGTAGAGCGAATTTGATATTAAAGGACGTTTGTAGCTTACTGATTATATATTATATATATACATATATATATATATATATATATATATATATATATATATATGTGTGTGTGTGTGTGTGTGTGTGTGTGTGTGTGTGTGTGTGTGTGTGTGTGTGTGATGACAAAAAATCAATAGCCACGCTGGATCATAAAACAGCAACAAAGCTATGAAATAAAGTAAGGTACCGGCAGGAGAAAGAATAATAATAATAAAAAAAAAATCTCAGTAACGTTGGATACCGTCAAAAAGTATAAATCCATTTTCAAATTCTATTTTTTTAATTGCTAGCCGTACATGCGTGTGCGCGCTTGTTGAAAAGACAGACATGGATAAAAAACAAGTCATGCTCTTTGTGAGCTTTCTTCAATGAATTGGTGGCTCACCAAACCACAGACAGTGCTATGAATTTCTCTCCATTAGTTTTAACAAAATAGCGCACATTACTATGTATTAATCCTCTCCCTGATAACACAGATGAAATTGATGAAAGTAATGTCCGAATTGTGGAGTAATCTAGTGAAGCTATGGATCCCTCGAGAACTCAAAATTTTCCTCTGGATACACACACATATGCACATACATACATACGTGTATATGTATATATATACAGTATATATATATATATATATATATATATATATATATATATATATATATATATATATATATATATATATATATATGTACACACTTCTTTCCCATAGTTATGCAACATGGAATAACATTCTCATCGCGCAGAATGAATAAATTTCATGGGAAATCTGTCAGCAAAATGGTAAGAGATCATAAGAGTTTCTTAAGGTAGATCTTAATTAAGTAACAACATAATTCTCTAAGAATGCCACAAGACTAGAATTGGAAAAAAAATGAAACGATGGTAATTAAGAACATACAAGTAGTGGTGAACAATTGCCAACGCATGAATACAGAAGATAAAGGAAAAATATCTGCAGGAATAAAGCTGTAGGGAACTGCACTTGAAATAGGGAAGAGGTTACGTACATTATGAACATAAGATCCACAGTAATTTATTAAAAACCTAGCGATAATCTACAGTGGGTGCAGTTATATGCATGTAGCTTGGCCAACGGTTTCTTAGAAGGAAATCTGTCAAATGTTTCTAAGTAAGAGAAATACGGAAAGGTCCTTCTGAATAATGGTAGCGATGACCAAGTTTTAATAAGTTAGGAAGAATGTCCCATGTTGACCTTAATGCAGAAGCCTACCTGTTAGTCGAAAAGAAGAGGCTTTGTTCTGAGTCTTATGAAACAACTAAGTAAAGGTTTACACGCTTTGGCAATGGTAGAATTTAAAGCTTTAGGTAAGTGGCTTGAGACAGTGTTGTTGAGACCGGAAGGTGAAGGAGAATAGTCTGAACGATTAGAAGTGTCCTTAGATTTTGACGATAGTGGCGTCAGGTGTTAAGTTGTGAGGGAGACTGAATCGATGCAAAGTTCCAATGTATTTGAAAGCTTTACAAAAGAAGAAAGTGAAACCTGAACTTTAGTAGTTTATTCATCTACAAATAATACTCCCGAAATCGAACTCGAATACTAACGCCTGCCTTGAAACTGCAAAAAAAAAAAAAAAACTTTTGAATTAAACAAAAAAGAGAATAAAGGGCAGGACACATTATCTCAGCGTACGAAAATTGGTGTATCAATCCAAGAGGATGAAAGCTTTTTTTTATTTTATTATTACTGAGAGTTGTTTTAACTTATCCAATTTTCATGTCAAATATTACATAAAAGTGCTGGAACGGCAAAAAACTCGATCATACGAAATGAAATAATATAAACCTAGAACGTGGATGATTGTTCCCAACTTTACCTCACGGTATTGCAATCAAAGACACAGGAATACAAGCATATATAAGAAATGAATATAAATACAAGAGATTCCTTTTTAGCATGACTCCACCCATCAGCGGCGTCTGCGTTTAGATCTCTGCGATAACTTCAGACAACCAGATGAAATTTTAGAAATCATGGAGCTTTCTGGACTGACGGAAGGTTTCTTTAATCCACAAGAAAAAATATCATGTTCCTAAAACTATTATTCCTGGATTACTTAGAATTCTCTACTGGTTATCACCTTCCCAATATAGTAATAACAGCGTCAGAATTATGACTTGTCCAAGCCATATGGCAGGGTGACATAATGGGAGCTTTCGTTCTTTCTAATAAAATAACTTGCCACATTAAAAATGCTGTCTACGAGCAACTCCTGTTTCCTGGTGATACAAATAAAAATAATCATGTTGGTACAATTTCCTAGTTATTTCTGTAGCGCCAAACGTTTAGAGGTGAAATTAGCTTGCAAGAACTCTTTTGTAATATATTTTTGGGAACTGATGCCTCACGTCACTCACATTGCATGACTGCTTGAAAACTAGTTTTATCATTTTATTCGCTGCTATGGAAGAAATAATACTACAGCTTCTTCCTGTGGCTATTTAATGTTTACTGTACAGTATCATATAATTTGAGGCACTTAGAATTTTTTTAATGTTACGCATACCAGAAAAGGAAAGAGAACAGAAAATTGCAAACACGCCTTTTGACTAGAGAGAGAGAGAGAGAGAGAGAGAGAGAGAGAGAATCTTGTGAATATATTTGCGTGTGTTTTTCATCACAGTGGGGTGAATTTTAGCTCGTCGAGGCTCTAGATGTGACCCACAACATTAGACAAACAGCTAGGTACATGATTCTCTGCTTAGGTCAACATAATCAAACTGGATTTTGAAAGATCGTATCTAATCGTGTGTGTGTTTGTGATTGAGAGAGAGAGAGAGAGAGAGAGAGAGAGAGAGAGAGAGAGAGAGAGAGAGAGAGAGAGAGGCCACACTCACAGGCTTCCTGCCAGTGATCAAGTGATTAAGGATAGCCCAGCCTCGGCTATATGAACCTGTCATAGGCAATATTCCACTTCTCCCAGCTAACTGCTCGACAGGACGGCAGGGGTGCATCGCTGAATCTCTTGAGCTATCCATCAACTTATATCAGCTGTCAGTCAAATCTCACTATCTACTTTTTTCCCCCCAAGCTTCACACCTAAGACTTCTTCACTACCTCAACAAGATGATTCACTGTTCAGCAGATCGTTAACCGAAGGAATTTGCTATTATAAATGCGCGAAAGAAATAAACCTGCGAGTTGTCGTTTTGTTCCTGCGTCTAGAGAATTTGGTTGTTTAATTCTGTGGGGGTTATGGGGTCACGTATTTTGGAGTCTCATGAATTTCGTGGTTCTTTCATCGATTTTCTTAAATGGGCCATTAGGCTTCTTTGGTCATGTATTCGTAAATCCTGAATTTCGTAACCTGCTGCTTCTTTCCGCATTAATCTTCTGGAATGTATCCGCAATATTTTTTCTGTATGTGAGGCGTTCAGTATTAGAAGGGCCTCTCGTCACAAAAAAAAAAAAAAAAATGTTCGAGTTATAAGCCATCAAAATTTTGGAAATTCAACCTGCTCTAATTTCTTCACTTTTCAGGATACAAAGTTGAATTTTGTATGAGGTGAAGTATTTGCTATCAGGAATAGAATAGTATGCATAAAAATATTATAGTTCAACCCCACCCCATTTGTCTGGGAAGAAAAGAGGGGGGATTATTTTAAAGCTGATCAGGCGAAAAGCGTCATTTTCAAAAATTGGGGCAAGTGGCCCTTCTAATGCTGAACGCCTGATATTTGTATTTGAGCAAACGGAGATAAATATGACTGAGAATTCGAAGGTTACAAGTTGGGATCTGTTTAAAAGAACGCAAATAAAAGATAGACTGTTTAGCGAAGAGACTTGAGGATTTACACCCAAAAGAAGGCGCGCGGATAAGATGGATAAGATGTTTATTATGAAATCGTGTTGTATGAATTCTGAGAGTATATGGAGTATACGTCCATATATGGTCCAATTAAAAGACTTATGAACTGGCAGAGATTAATTGTCAAGAGCTCTGCGGATGTATGGTAAATCGGGTATTATTTTTAGTTTAAAAAATTGTTTGACGATAACAAGGTGTGTGGTAACATACGTAGACGGCAAATTCAATGGTATGTTGATAAAATACGTTATGTAAGGCCGCCATAGACACAAAAAATCTTTATGAACCGAATGATGCAGACGCAAAGTGAAGAAAGTTAAAAGTGAACAAGAAAAGAAGTAAGGTTAATGCAGAAGTGTAAATGATGACCTGGGTAATGGAAGAATAGTTGCTGCTTATTAATGGAAGTATTTTGTAGTAAATACAACCGAAGATAGTAGGACGAGGGAAGACGTCATTCAAAGCATTGGTGAATTATGAATGCAGCAAAAGATTCAGATGAAAAAGGACTGTTCGGGGGAAGTCAGTGCTGAAATATTTGGAAGTCAAAAACGAACTAGCCTGGCGGGAATTTTATTGCAAATTACTTAAATTTAAATAGTTGTTTACAGACCCCGTGGAAACTAAGAAATGGATTTGTATCAAATATAAGTTAATTTCGACAATTTTCCTGTTCATTTGACCTAGTAAAATTTTTTAAAGCACGCCATTATATATATATATATATATATATATATATATATATATATATATATATATATATATATATATATATATATATATATATATATATATATATATATATAATATATATATGTATATATATATATATATATATATATATATATATATATATATATATATATATATATATAACTATTTATCATTCATTACTTGCCTGTATAGGGAGACAGTTGTTGTATAAATTATAGCATTAACATTCTGCATTTTTGTTTTTATGGAGACAGGTGTTCTTTTATTAGATTAACTTTGTTTTAACAGAAAATATTTTATGGGCATGCTTTTATTAGATGGAATTTTGTTTCAACAGAAAATATTTCATCATATATATATATATATATATATATATATATATATATATATATATATATATATATATATATATATATATATATATATATATATATATATATATATGCATGTATGTATGTACGTGTGTGTATGTGTGTGCGTGTGTGTACAGACAAAGACAGAGAGAAAGATCACTGTCGCTGAATTACGTGAAATCAACTGAGGAAAAGAATAAACAAAAAGTCTTTTCGTTTTATCGCTGTATGACTCGATGGCAAACAATTGCATCTCGGGCCCTCGAGGAGACAGACAAATATTTGCATAGTACGTCCTCTGGCTACCTACGACAGAGATACATCCGTCAGAATTTAGACACCTGACACTTCCCCGTCAATCATGTGAGCCAGAGCCCCGTGTGGCTGAAAGAGTTTCCTTAATTTCGGGTCGTCTAATACTTGGCTGTTCTTTTCAATTATTCAATTGTGTATATATGTATATATATTATATTATATATATATATATATATATATATATATATATATATATATATATATATATATATATATATATGTATATATATATATATATATATATATATATATATATATATATATATAGTATATAATATATATATATATATATATATATATATATATATATATATATTTATATATATTTATATATTATATATATTTGATATATTTACATACAACTTGTTTTAAATTTCTCCTCAAATTTAAATTACAATGATTATATGAAAAGCGCTGTTTTTTTGGCTGAATTGCTAATAATGATTTAAACTTTCATAACGGAATAGAATAATTTTCAGTGTTAGGAAAAGCACGAATAAAAATCTTAATGAAGTATTAAAGGGTGAAAAGCTTAGTTTATTCAGCCAAAAACAAGTCGTCATGTTACAGTGATATCCATATTTTCCATAAAAAATATTCATATCTATGCTGAACATACGGTTAACAATGGTATTTGTTTTTGTGGTAGAATAGAGCCAGTTTCCACTGTTGTGGCAGGAGGAATAAACTTATTTTTTAACAAAGTTGATTCGGACAGGAGTAAAAAAAACACTAGGCGTTCCATCACAATAAAATCACTGTCACTCTTACCAAAAAAAAAAAAAAAGTAGATGAAGGGTAAAAAGCATAATGGCCAACCCAGTGAAAAATATAATAACATAAGAATTAAGGAACCGGATTCAGATACAAAATGACAAAACCTGGTAGTAGAGGAAAAGGCACATCACAGTATTAGCTAGGTAAAGCAACGATAAGGAATACCAATAGCACACCTTATTATAAGACTACGCTGGGATAATTTTACCGTGAGCACCTTATGAAAAAACTACATGGAGATGATTTTATTGTGAGTTAGTCTTAATTACACGAAAAAGAAGAGTGATTTGGCAACCTCTCAAAGTTTAAGAATAAAAATACAAGACTTTTTTTTTTGGAATGAATCGTTCAAAGACCATGTGATTAATTAAATTTCCTTCCCCGTATACCCTCATGATAAACAAACAAACAAACAAAAATCAGTGTTTGAAACAAACATAATAAAGCTGAAGCGAAAGGTACGTAAGCTGAGACTGGAAGTCTATTTATGTGAGATAATTCAACGAATGAATGAATGCCCTTTTGCAGTCAATCCTGAATAATGAAAGAAGCGGAGCGGTAAGTAAGAAGGACCTAAGCCGGAGGGACCAACAGATTCACAAAGAAAAAATTCCTTGGGATTTTATTAGAATGAGAAGGACCTATATCTCCCACTAACTTTTATCCAACTTTCTTTTCAATATTAGATTAACAATGCTTTATTTTATTAAGTAGGTTTGTTCCACTTCTCATCAGTTTGTAGAATGTACAGGTAATCCTGTATACCACGATTTTTTTTTTTTTACAAATAGACGTCTAATCAGGTATTTTGAGATGCAATTGCAAGGTAATCTCAATGCACGCACTGGTAAAAGAGTTACCTGGGTTTGCAGATAAAGTTTAGAATTTATTCAAAGTAATGGATTAACAAACGGACTTTGTGCAAGCCTGATCCATAAAGGACTTTGTATTTCAAAACTATAATAATTCCTTTTCTAAGGTTGGGCGGTCCACTTCAAATTATATGAAATATAATTAAAAACAAAAAGGTGAATATAAAAAATTAATGTCCTCAGCCTATGGCGAACATTATAATACCAGGAATTATAAGCAATGACACTCCTCTGCCCTGCGTTTTCACGCTTAATTTTTATATCCCATACCCTGGGTACAGAAGGACATCAAACCAAGAAGGTTATGATTCGGGTATTACCACCACGCGGGGTTGTGTTGGTGAGGGGGGTGGAGGGAGATTAATCTTGGCAACATCCTCTCAATGGAGCGAGCTATAAATCCTTCACGAATGTAATAGAAACTAATGAGATATCGAGCAGGAAAAACTAAGCCACGCATACGACTTCCCCCTTAATAAGGAGAATCGATCAAGCCATTTTCAGCGGCGGCCGGGCACGCTCAGGGCGTCCTCTCGTGAGAGCCGATAAGCATTAAAAGCATATCCATCGGTGTTTTACATGCCTTAAGCGGGGAATTGGCAAAGGGAGCCGAGATGTATTGGCCGGTGAAGAACGGCGGTAGTGTGGGGTTTGTTCAGGAACTTTCTCAGTCCCTGAAGTTTCTTTCGTATTGTTGCATAACAAATTAATTTCCTTTTTTTATTAATTTTAATCATCCAGAGTTTCAATTTACGTACAGTAGTCAAACTGATAGAAAGATTTGGTTATCACTGGTTAATTATAACTTATGCAAAGTAGGGTTGATTTAGTATATTTTCGAAGTTTTTAGCAATAATCAATATTCGATGCAATTAGAAAACGTCTGCTTATTCCTTGAACCTTCAGTTGGTTTTTATACATATTAGCTTAATAAAATGAGTGGAGAACCTGTGTGGACCCAAATATTTTGAGATAATTAGTACTTAACTATTTTCAAATTACGTTGTTTAAAAAAAAACATTTCTCCAGCAATGTTGATGAGATTACCAGGCTCTCTGCGTTTCTTTGGTGGAATTTCTTAATTGCTTGGAAAACTTCTTGCATCTTTGCCTTAACTTTAAAGTTTAGAATTTTTCCTCATTATTCAAACAACATTGTTTATTATTATTACGGAGTACGGTCTTTCTGACCAAACACAATGAATTTAGATGTTACAAAAAATAAAGAAAAAAATAATAACACCAAAGAAAGAAAAACTATGCACAGAAGCGTACTTTATGACTCGCGAATTTATTTCCTATTACTGTTGTTAGTTTTATTTTGATTTTGCAAAATGAATCTGATACATCGCCCGATTAACCAGAACCGTACTTCCAGCCTCAACGGTCACTCCCTAACCACTGAAAACCTGCAGTAATATACATGACGCGACTTCATATCCATCTCATACTTTGCACCATAAGCAGGAGAAGACAAAACGGAAAAATTCCATTATGGAGACGAGCTTTAAAACACTCCACCGTTTGACGAGCGGCGAAGGTGGCCGAAGTGAAAGTCAGGAATACATAAGGTATATATGTCCATCCATTCACTCTTTATTTGCATTGCTACAGTGATATTGGTCTTTTGACAAAAGGTGGGTAATGGTTGCGGAGGCCCACAGCCGTTTTTGTTTACTTTCTAAACAAACAAAACGTGTCCGTTTTTTTCCCTCTTATGAAATCCAACCCTCAGCATGGTGGTAACACTTGTAGACTGCTTTTTTTTTTTACACATACGAGACTGGGTTTTATGCCTCTAGCAGTTGTAACGGCAGGTTTCTTCACTATCTATCTATCTATCTATCTATCTTTATATATATATATATATATATATATATATATATATATATATATATATATATATATACACATATATATAATATATATATATATATATATATATATATATATATATATATATATATATATATATATATATATACACATACATATATATATATATATATATATATATATATATATATATATATATATATATATATATATATATATATATATATATATAAATATGTATATATATATATATATATATATATATATATATATATATATATATATATTAGATATATATTATATGTACTGTATGCATGTGTATAATGATATTTCAATATAATCTATCTCTTGAAGAGTTTTATCGGTGCACGTAATTAACCATGTGGTAATTTTTTTTTAAATGCTGTTTCCAATCTTATGCTCTTCTATGGTTTTAAAAGCATCGCACCCATTCTTGATAGGAATTTTCTATAACTTTCAAGATAAACTTAGATGGCGTTAAAATGAAGGCATCGTTTTTTCTTTGTACTGTAGTTGTCTTTAATGTAAATTTCAGTATCCTAATGATTCCCTAGTACAGAAAGAGAGATAAAGAGTGACGTACAGAAAAACAGACCTACATACAGACACAAGGACGGTCAAACTAAGAGAAATAAAATTTAACAAAAGTAAAAAAGGCGCCGAAGTTTCTTCAGCACAATCGAGTTTTTTGTACAGCGTATAATCGAGGCCACCGAAAATAGATCTATCTTTTGGTGGGCTCCGTATAATGCTGCATGAGCTGCGGCTCATGAAACTTTAACCACGGCCCGGTGGTGGCCTATCATATATCGTTGCCAGAGGGATGATTATGGCTAACTTTAACCTTAAATAAAATTAAAAAACTATTGAGGCTAGAGGGCTGCAATTTGGTATGTTTGATGATTGGAGGGTGGATGATCAACATACCGATTTGCAGCCCTCTAGTCTCAGCAGTCTTTAAGACATGAGGGCGGACAGAAAAAGTGCGGACAGAAAAATGTGCGGACAGAATAAAGTGCGGACGGACAGACAAAGCCGGCACAATAGTTTTCTTTTCCAGAAAACTAAAAATTAACCATATTATTTCAGCATTATTTACGACAAGTCTTACCTGCAGAATATAGGAACCAAAGTGGTATAATAAAAGGGAAGAGGAAAAATGAGAAAACAGAGGATGATCGTGCAATAGGTTTCAACAAAAGGCCGTAACAAGCCCAAGACGTAAAGACGGAATAAATAATGCGAGTTCTCCATTACAATAAGATAAAAGAAGACTGAGCAACGGCCTGAAAAGAAATAATGCAAATGGTAAAAATGACAATAAAGAATTCCGCGTACGATTTCTGCCACGCCTTGACCTCTTAGCATTTAGGGGATTAAGTTTTAAATGAAAAAACAAATAAAGATTGGAAGTGAACAACGGTTTGAAAGAAAGGCGAAGATCAAAAACGCTGGAAATAAAACAAAATCTACGAAATCTTTCCAGACAGGCAAATATCATGAGAATGTAGGTACTGGAGCTTAGTCGAATAAAAACAAGTAAAAAAATGCGCCGCAGTTTCTTCAGCGCAATCGAGTTTTCTGTACAGCGTATAATCAAGGCCACCGAAAATAAATCTATCTTTGTGGTCTCGGTATAATGCTGTATGAGCCGCGACCCATGAATCTTTAACCACAGACCGGTGGTGGCCTTCCTATATCGTTTCCAGAAGGACGATTATGGCTAACTTTAACCTTAAATAAAATAAAAATTTTCCTCCTGAGGCTAGAGGGCTGCAGTTTGGTATATTTGATGACTGGAGAGTGGATGATCAACATACCAATTTGCAGCCCTCTAGCCTCAGTAGTTTTTAAGATCTGAGGGCGGAGAGAAAAAAGTGCGGACATAGTAAAGTGCGGGCGGACAGACAAAGCCGGCACAACAGTTTTATTTTACAGAAAACTAAAAAAATGAGTGAAACTGAAAGGTACGTAGAAGCAAATAGATATTAAAACCAACAAAGTGTCACAATAAATGTTTATGAAAAGTTGGAATCTAAAAACATA
The DNA here is from genome assembly GCF_040412425.1 of Macrobrachium rosenbergii. Classification (NCBI taxonomy): domain Eukaryota; kingdom Metazoa; phylum Arthropoda; class Malacostraca; order Decapoda; family Palaemonidae; genus Macrobrachium; species Macrobrachium rosenbergii. Next base: position 24,924,443 of record NC_089764.1, on the reverse strand, counting down.
AAGCAGGCTAAAGAAAGGATCCAGAAATGACAAATATTTAGAAAACAACGTAATATCATCTGCCTTCTGACCTCTCAAAATTCAGTGTACTGAAATTTCAGATCAGGATTTCTGTGGGAGATTCAAGAAAGCTGAACAGTGAACTTACAAGCCAAAATGTTTAACAAATAAAAAGGCCTTTCCATATATACTAAAATATTATCAAGAACTTTTTCACTGATTTTAAAAACATGACGTTCATTGCACAAAAAATTAAAAGGGCCTCCCATTGTACACAATACACGCTCGGTATCTCACGAATATGATTAATGATTAAAATACGGAATGAAATAGATTAAATGAATAATCATACTGAAGAAAAACAACAACAAAAAACTATTACGAAAACCCACCCGGCCTTTGACCTCCTAAAAGCCTGAATACTTATTAAGCGAAATAAAAAAAAAAAAAAAAAACATTTTATGTTGTAAAACATCCCGCCATATACCATGCTACTTATAATCTGGGCACGGTTTCAAGGAAATGAATTCAAACAGAATTATACAAAATAAATCATGGCACTGGGTATATGAAAAAAAAAATAATTCGCCAAAAGTGATGGTCAAGGAACAATAGTACCTAGAAAAAACCGTATAAAATTTTTCGCCAAGTCTGACCTTTAAAGGACCTGGGTGTTGTTTAGAAAAAATACACAAAGGAATCAAAAGACAATAAACTCCGAAAAAACGATAAAAATTCTTTTAAAAGTTCCGATAATCTCCAGCCTCTCAACACCCGTGTCCCACTTCGAAGAAATATAATCGAATTTACAAACAAGGGGAAAAGCTTAGAAAACAACAGTATGGTTAAAAAAAAAAAAATCAATATTTCAACAAACCTTGGTCTCTCAAGAACCTGTGTACCGACAGAGAGAAGAAGAAGAAGAAGAAGAAGAAAAAAATGGCCCGAGAAAATGAGGCAAAAGAAACACCGCGTGTGGGTCAGCCATCAAGCGAATGATCCATCATCGTCAAGTCAACGCGTCGTGACCTATCTCTGGTCGTTATTATTATGATTACAGGTCAAACAGAGAGATTTGTGACCTGAACTCCGCTTAAGCACACGCCTCGCAGCGATTCTCCGTTATTGATAGCAATGGGGATTTGCTCCAGTCTGCAGGAGAGGAGGTGATTTATCTGCCTTCAGGATGAAGTGCTGAGGTCTGGTGTTTCTCTTTTGCCCCTTGATGGACTTTTAATGGGATGTTGAAAGTCCTTCTTCTTTATTCACTTTTGACCATTTGGATGTGTACTTTTTTTTCCCGGACGTTTTGGAGTCATTGGTGAGTGAAGGAAGAGTTGTGAGTGCTGTCAGATTTAGGCAAATGTGTCATAAAGTATGTCCATGCGGAGTTTGGTCAAATAAATGCTAGAGGTGTTCTCACAGTCAATGAATATTCAAATTTGCTTAGGACGTAATTATAAAGGTTTATTTCTACTCTCCACTCTACTTAATTAACTGTAAATACAAACAAACACACACAAGCATAATATATATATATATATATATATATATATATATATATATATATATATATATATATATATATATATATATATATATATATATATATATATACACACACACACACACACACACACATATATATATAATATATATATATTTAATAGAAAAACAAAACAGATAAAAAAGGAAACTCGTCATGTGTATCAATGAGAAAAAAGTTGCCCATCAAATGTATGAAGGTAGGTGATTAATTATTCATTTACTTATCAGTGACTTCCGGTGCACTCCTTGGTTACCATCAAAAGTTAAAAGATTATTCACTCATATGCACATATGATTTTCATTACGTGGGAAATGAAGCAACAATAAAGTTGGTATTAAAAATCAATCGTGATACTGATGATCGACTGGGTTTATTTTTAATCAAAATATTCTTAATATTTCACTAAGAAAACAACAGTTTACAGTGTACGGTCACAGTTGCTGTAGGCTTCTCTCTGCCTGTCAGAGTTCTTTTTTTTTTTGCTTACAGTTATATATAAAAAATTTACTTTCTTTCCAGTAAGATATTACAAAAATAACTCTGATTGGACGTCACAACATTTCATTATCAGTAGGATTCTATATTGCAATATCCAGTAGAGAATTAGAACTGTTATAAAACAATTATTTAACATAATGTAAGATTGATTACTTTGTACTATGCTTAAATAAAAATTCAGACAGCTAGCTGATGACTACACTTTTAGGCGAAGAGCAATACATATTATGCTGGTAATTTTATTACTAGGCAAATAGTAAGTAGCATCAATTTCATGTGCAAAAATAAAGATAGAATAAATGTATAAAGGTTAACATATTCTAGATATCAAGTTATTTTATTTATTTAGAATTCTACAACTACGATGCTTCAAATTATTCGATAAAGCATACAAATTAATGCACTGAAGAAAAAAGAAGTAACTTGTTTCTTACGGCTAATCTTAAATTAAACATTAATTAGAAACTTGTCAATGTCACGATAAATTATCCAAAACTTACGTAACTGTATTCTACTATAAACGCACGGTAAAGCGTTTCAGTAATCCACCGCTTGGCTTTAAAGCCTAGATTCGCGTACATCAAAAGACGCTCTTCAGCTCATGACCACTGCCCAAGCTTTATTGTATTTGGGTGATTGCTAAAGCTCCGGGGTTTCATCCCCTGACTGACGGAGGAGTGGCAGGCCGTTCCCGAGGGACAAGGATGACCTGCTCATGAATATTTTCCTATTTTTTTTTTTATTTTTTTTTTTTTATTCCTCGGAACATGCTTGACAAGGGGTGCGAGACAGACGTGTGGGCTGTGCTTGCCACGGAGAATGGAGCGATGCGGGAAAAATTGGCTTAGCGTCGGGTAAAGAGATAAAAATCTGGCATAACTTTTAATTCTCTCTCTCTCTCTCTCTCTCCCTTCCATTTTCTGTCCATTTATCTTTCTTTTCTCGTCTTCTCGTCTGTCTCTCTGTTCATTTATCTTTGTTTTCCGTATCTCTCTCTCTCTCTCTCTCTCTCTCTCTCCACTCATCTTTCTTTTCTCGTCTGCCTCTCTGTTCATTTACCTTTCTCTTTCTCTCTCTCTCTCTCTCTCTCTCTCTCTCTCTCTGTCATCTCATCTTTCTTTTCTCGTCTGTCTATCTGTATCTCTGTTCATTTATCTTTGTTTTCCGTCTCTCTCTCTCTCGCCCTGTCCACCCATCTTTCTTGTCTCGTCTGTCTCTCTGTTCATTTATTTTTGTTTTCCATCTCTCTCTCTCTCTCTCTCTCTGGTCCACTCATAGTTCTGTTCCCATCTCTGTTTCTCAGTCTCTACTCACCTATCTTTCTTTTCCGCCTCTCTCTCTCTCTCTCTCTCTCTCTCTCTCTCTCTCTCTCTCTCTCTCTCTCTCTCTCTCTCTCTCTCCCCAGGTTTCTTTCTCCTCCACGAAGACTCAGATCAAACGTGTAATTTTTATCCATCCCTAAATAATTCTCCATCAGAATCTTTTTCCTTTCTCTCAGTGGAAGAGTAAGTGACAATGGAGAATTAAGAGGAAACGAGGAAAGGGGTGGGGGGTGGGGGTGGGGGTGGGAGATTGCTGAGTGGGTAGTTGGGGGGAGGGGAGGAAGGAATAAAACTCAGGAACACATACACTTATAATTACCATTTTTACCATGGTTATTCCCCTTAAGATTCCCAAAAGAGATAACCTTTCCCCCTGATCAATTCCCTCCCCCTTTCACCTCCCTCCCAAAAATCCTCAACCTTTCTACATCAACCTCACCCCCTTAACTCACCTCCTTCCCCACCTCCCCCACCCCACCCCACCCACTTATAATCGGTTACTTAAAATTATACTTTATTTTCCATTCGGTCATACTAAAATGTACAATTTCGGCGTCAAGAAGAAAGATTGAACAAATGTCATAAAAATCCCCATTGAAGTATCCCCGAGATTTTTTATACCCGGCGCTGGCTGCGAGGTTTATAATTATACCGTCACATTTACCTTTGAGAATCACCGCGACCGTCAGGAAATTATGAAAAGCCTTTTCTGTAGTCTTTCATTTTTTTTAATATGATTCATGGGAAAATTTCTGCTGAATTTTCACGCGTAAAATCGGAAATCTTATTTAAATTCTTTTCATAGTTCTTAATGGTATTAGTTCCTTATACATCTGAGAACATGTATACGCATGGAAGAGTCTTTGTTCGTGTGTCGTCTTTTGTGAGACTCGTGTCCTTCCAAAATAAAAACGAAAAATGGAGGCAATATCTGGTAAAAACCAAGTTTTTTAAACCATTTAAAATTTCTAAAATCAAATATACCAACTATCAGAATTATCATCTTTCCGTATATTATTTTTTATTCACCAAATTTCCTTTTCACTGTGATGCAATTTCATTTCTCTCTCTCTCTCTCTCTCTCTCTCTCTCTCTCTCTCTCTCTCTCTCTCTCTCTCTCTCTCTCTTGACCTGTGGCTTTTGTTTGACCCCAACGGCTGAACTCATGTTGATCTTGTCTCTTACTTATAAATTCGTCTTTTACAGCCTCTCAATTACCTTCTACGAATATTAAAAATCATGTTTCCAATTTTCTTTCCTTTACTTTCTCTTCGTTTTGTTACTAAAGGTCTTCGTTCACCTTCTCATTTTTTGCTCGTTTTTCTCCTTTTGTTATTTTCCCCTCCTCTTCATTCATGCATTGTTTTTTTTTACTTTTAAAATGTTTTTATCCTGTTCTTTGGTCAAAACTTACTGATGTTCATAATTTATCACATTTCCCCCTCTTGCACTTTCCTGTTATCTGTCCTCTTCCTTTACTTTGTTAACGTAACTCTTTTACTCTTCTTTTATTTTACTTTTCCTGTTCATTTTACTTCATATCAAAAACAATCAACACACTTACTAAGATATCAGAGTTATTAAGTAACTTGAACGCGAAGGAGTGGGAGTTCTGACGTCAAGTATCCTAGGAATTTCCGAATTGTTTAAGGGCTTAAGCTTAAAAGGCAGAAATGTTGAGCACATAAATGAATGAAGGGCTTTATTTCTATTGTTTTTCAAAGTCAATCTGAACTAAGAAGGTACGTTGCTTTCACTTTTTTCCTGCAATAAAAGTGTTTTACAAAAACATGTGTGTGACTAAAAAATATTTATAAAAATAATAAAGACAGAATTAAAAAGGACTCTATAAATTAAGCCCCCAATCTTTTCTGAGCAAAATCATTTTGGAATTTTGTAAATCAGTCAAGAAACGAAGGAGCAGTAACAGATTTAGGCTTGAAAAAATCAATTTTTCAGTACAGCCAAAAGAAGAAATTTACAGTTATTTTTCGGTTACTACTAAACCACTGGTACTGACTGATTTAATTTTATTTTTAAATTATACAAAGAATAAACTTATTCCCTTAACAGTTTTAATCTGCTAAAATACGTAATACCTTACTTTCCTATCTCATTGTTAATAGTGATATAAATTTTCTTTTACTTGCTGCGTCTTCTGTTTGCAGGACCTAGTGGACGTTGGTACCTTTGTAATTCTCATATCTTCGTCGGTGTAACTTAATCCTTATCACTGGGATAACTGAAACAATAGCATCCATGCACTGTTCTTGTACTGCACCGGCGGCCAACATCTTCCCAACAATCCACTACTGCTCCTAACCAGTCATCATGTCTGCATCAAGGTGCATCAGAATTCTCCAGCCTTATAATCTTCATCAAATGTCATTCTCTTATCTTTTATGCTGCAGCGTTTTTGTGACATGGCTTTCCTTCTTTCCAGCAACCTTGACAAATTCATTGCATTCAGAATATTCACCTCCTACCTTCATGGAAGTATACATCAAAGTTGTATTGTTATCTGTGTTAGGCCTACGAGCGGAGTGGTACTACGAAATTCTTCACTCTTGCATTGTTTACACCTCACTTCTATTCAACTCTTGCATTCAAGAGAAACCACTGCCCCACTTTATTTTTATCATATATCCTTGTAATGGAAGAGAAAAAATGCTGCTCACACGCAAACAGTAGGATTAGGCAGCTTAGGCCTAGGTTCCTTAACCTCACGAGTAAATGAGTTTTCTACCAGCTTTGTCCTTATTTCATACGTAAAAAATATCTTTCTCCATAAATATTAAGCATTTTTGTGCTGAAAATTGACCGTAGATATTGCTGCAAAGTCTAGCCCCCAGGATGTTGATATAGACGAATTGGGAGTCAGCCTATGACCAACATTTTTTCTACACTTATATCGGCTTCCTTAACTTTTTGACTGTTGGGTTACTCATCGCAAGGTTAAGTTCTTTATCCTCACGATCTGTATGGGTTTGTGTCAATCTGCCTTTTTTCAGGTAGAAACAAGTTTTTCTCCATAACTGTTCAGTATTTTTCCAGCAGAAAACTCAGCAGGGGTAATGCTACTAAGTCTAAGCCCCAGAGGTGCACCGGGTGTTAGTAGAGACGCATTCGGGTCGTTTCGGCCTTAAGTCGTTTCGGCCGTAAGCACGTTTACGTGCAAAATGGGCGCCGTGTTTAGTACCAGCCCCTTGGGGATGTACGGAAAACATGAAATAATAGTGGTAAATACCATAAACATAACGGTAAATACCATAAACATAACGTTTTACATTGTTTTGGATGTTACGGCCTAAAGTGACTTACGGCCGAAACGACCAGGACCGGTAGAGACGAGTTGAAAGTAATGCTCAACCTTTCTTCTCTTACTCTTATATGTGCTGTCGTATCTTGAAAATTCTCCGTAAGGTTACGGGCAGCTCCTGACTTTCTTGGCATCACAAAATATACAATAATTTAGAAAATCTCCAATAAAAAAAAAACGCACAGAAATACGTATCAATCAACAGTAGCGCGAACAAATCAACCAGCAGGCTAAAACTCACGAAAGAGACTGTGAGTGGTTTTGTTTCCTGAGGTATGGGATCATTCTTTTTAACTACCTTAGAAATCAACGAATTAGTACTTAGCATAATTTAGGGGTAACCAAAGGAAATAAATGCATCCCATTTCATTCTCCTTTTCTCATTATAAACGTGGTATCAGCTACGCAATGCCCACACCTGGGAACTTAGATGTTCAGAAAATTCATATAAACTTATATAAATTGTTTTTGTAGCAGTTATACTTATATATTCTAGTTGAAACTGGAACATAGAGGTGTCAGAGACTGAAAATGGAAGGGTGACTCAAAAAGCTATCTTCATATCACATTTTTCTGACAATAGCGAAATATGTACCGTGCAAAGTGGCAACACTAGCTGGCTGTGACTCACTGCGCTAGGGTATTTAAATGGCTCGGTTGTCCCTTTAAATATTATAAATATTTTCACCTATCTTGTGTCAAGAGTTGAACCTCGGTTCCTCTGCTGCAGTAAACGCTGTATTGATCACATCATGAGGCATGCAAACATTTGTGTGTATATATACTGTATATATATATATATATATATATATATATATATATATATATATATATATATATATATATATATATATATATATACATACATACATATATATATATATATATACATACATACATACATACATACATATATTATATATATATATATATATATATATATATATATATATATATATATATATATATATATATATATATATATATATATATATATATATATATATACAGTATATTCCACTGAAATACAAGGGAATAAATGTTGCCTTGGTACACGATAATGATGCGAGTAGAGAAAAACTACAATTCAACAGAAAAGTTAACTGAAACTAATTTTCTTCTTTTCTGAGAGACAAAGTACATGATAGTCGAATGTCCCTGGAAAGATATTCGAAAGGTATATGCAGGCTTTTTTTTTATCATTTATATACCTAAAGACTTTTTCGGCACTGCATCAAGACGTTCTTTAGAACAGTAAGAAAAAATGGGCAAATCACGCAGCGTAAGTAAATCACAGACTATTCCATACAAAACGAATTGAATTAGCCTATTCGCCTGTAAGCATTCAATGATATTAGCAAAGACAAGGTCTCCAGGTTTTATTGTCAAATTAAACAACTCCAAAGCTGTGTTTATATAGGTCTAACTGGTCTTTCTCAGCGTTCTTTTATTCTTGTATCTGACCTGCTCTTCTTCTCTCTGTTAGTGACCTTCACGATTTCAGTGATGAATCAGCCCTCCAAATTCCTCCCATCTGTCTTTTGTTGATGGAACTTATCTCTAGTTTCCTGTTGTTATCTTCTGACACCGATTAGAACTTTCCTTAATAGTGATCCAGTCCCTTATTCAAATTCAATAGAATCTGATACTTACGAATTTTAGTCACTTATACGCGTGTAACGTTTTTATATTCGCATATATTAAGCCACAAATATCATTTAATGCTGAATTCACTCTACCTCGACATTACCTTACACCAAAAGGGGATTAAAACTGTCTATAACTTCTGCAACGTTTAGAGACAACATTAGACAGTGACAAGAGCACTTGGTAGTCCGATGTATAGGAGTTCGGTTTTAAACGATATTTGTGGCTAAATATAAGCGGATATAAAAACGTCACGTGTATATACGTGACGAAAATTAATAATTAGCCAAGAGTTACAAGCTTACCTTACCAGTCAAATACCTTGGTGGAAACGAGTTGGTATCGATCGTAAGTACAGAATTTGAATTCGTCAGGAATATGTACAACAGAGTCAATATCAACTCTATCTCTTGATAGTCAGGTGGATAAAGTCGCTTTCATTCGCTGTTTCTAAACCAGGCCATGGTTCGAATCCTGGCTGGAGCGAGAGCACTTATCAATTATAATACCCTTTAGGTGTAATTTATTCCCGATGTATATTGAATTCAACAATAAAGGACATTTACGGCTTAATATTTTTAAATATGGAAAAAGTCAAGCGAGCATAAATGATAAAATTCATACAAATATACGTACATACATATATATACACATGTATATATATATACATATTCTTTATATCAGACTTAAATCTAAAATAATATAAGGCTCAATTTCTTTCCATCTTGTGGTATGCAATGGCAACAGTAATATCAACAAAGATGGCCAAACATTATTACAGTTGTCATTATTATCATTTCCCTGTTCACAGCCACAATGTGAACATTATTATCTAAAAACGAATCATATTAGATTTTAAATGAGCCAACGGCCTTGAGTTTATATTACGCGTAAGTGTTCGGTTGAATGTTCTGTTGCTCTTACTCAGTCCTCAGCGGGACACCTGACAACTTCAAGAAGTTCAAAGGAGCACGTGAAAATGATAAATACAAACTTTAAGGTCGAAACTAAGCTACAGTTTCAAATTTGGTTCACGGATTAGTCCCACGGTGTGTAGTTAGTGTCACATCGTTGCTGGCAAATTGTTATGGGTTTTGATCAAAATTGACTCACGGTTTTTATCTATTTGTTTTTGAAGTTTGTATCTTGGAATGACCAAAGAAAACTGGAAATGGTCAACTTCATATATAAATGAGAAGTAAAAACTTGAACTGTAAGGTCTCTATTCCCTGCACCAGATTCCAAAATTGATGGAAAGAGTATAGTTAACCTATTTAACTGGTTTTGCCAATCAGCCAACAATGTTCCTACAACTTATGCTTAGCTATTTAAAAAATAGGTATGCTTTCTATAATATTACTATACCTGTAACCTACACAGCTACAATAACCAAAATAACGTTATATTAAACCGCATATACAAAAAAAAATCCATTTTTAAATTAAATTGCCATTATAAAAAAGGCTAGTTTCTGCATATAAAAAACACAGGAAATTGCAGCCGGTATTCATAGAAAATATATGAAAAACTGGGATTTTATGTTGATTTTCCAAAAACAATTTGTTTCTGTATAATCTAAATCGAAATTAATTATTCAATAACTCTAACAGTAGGGCGGCTCTATTCAATCAATTTTACTTCAAATTTGGTACATTATCCGGTCTAGAGACCTTGATAATTTCCTTCATTCCTCATAGCTCTCTAATCGAACAAAGTTCCATATGAGTTGCCGTGCATGTTGGCTGAGCACACACACACACATATATAATATATGTGTATATATATATATATATATATATATATATATATATATATATATATATATATATGTATGTGTATATATGTTTATATAATATATATATATATATGTGTATATATATATATATATATATATATATATATATATATATATATATATATATATATATATATATATTCAACTCTTCGCAATCATATATTTTCATTAACAGTCTATAAAACCCCCTCCCTGGCACAACATCGGTGGAAAATTGTTTAAGCAAAAAGCTTCAACGGCTCAATTTCGGCATATTAAGTTTCCCTAGTTATTTTGTACTCATTACTTTCTTGTCTAATTTTGAGCCATAAATTTTTCAAATTATAGGTCCACCAAAGACGATCACTTATTATTGACATCAAAAGCGAAGCCCCATCCATCTTTCGTACCTTTCTTGTCGTGATACTTAAGCGTAAGAAGAAGAAAATTAGTTTGATTTGTGGCGTCACTTCAGTTTCTATAAAGTTTAATCATCAAGATGATATATAGCACATTTTACCCTAAGGACAGGGTGGTACAGAATCGGTTAGGTATGGATTATGTTGCTAATTACACCCATTTTGAAGAACATCTTCTATCGTCCTATCATCATCTACTATATTTTTTCTCAAACGCGTGCACAAATCACCCGCTTCCTATTCTTATACCATACATATTGACATTTATGGCTCCGTTTTTTAACTTTCTCTTTTTATAAACAGTTTTAAAATGATTCCAGATGAAGAAAAATATTGATCTTCCGAGTAAATTGGATGAGCAGTAGATGTGGAGTAAGGAAGGTAAGCAATGTAGAGTGGTAAAAAAGTTAGCTCAAGTGATAAAAAGTCGATTAGAGCGTTTTTCGAAGTTTCGTCATATGAAGGCGACAGGTTGATGACAAGATTGTATTGCTTCATTTGATTTTCTTATCGAATGCGGAGAGGAAATCTATAAAGTGATATTTCAGCGGACTGGAATGAGGAGAGATAAACTGTATAGCGATATTTCAGCGAACTGGAATGCGGAGAAGAAAACTGTAAATGGAGATTTCAGCGGACTGGAATGAGGAGAGGAAAACTGTAAATGGATACTTCAGCGGACTGGAATGAGGAGAGGAAAATTGTAAATGGATATTTCAGCGGACTGGAATGAGGAGAGGAAAACTGTAAATGGATATTTCAGCGGACTGGAATGCGGATAAGAAAACTGTAAATTGATATTTCAGCGGACTGGAATGCGGAGAAGAAAACTGTAGAGTGATATTTCAGCAAACTGGAATGGTGAGAGGAAAACTGTAAAGCGATATTTCAGCGAACTGCAATGAGGAAAAGAAAACTGTAGTAGAGTGACATTTCAGTGGACTGGAAGAAGTACTGCCATAGAAAGACTTAAACGTCCACGAAAGGTGAATGCAGCATAAAGTTAAGTGGCAAGTTTAAGCTGATTCGGCGAGGCTTGTAAGTAAACTGCACAGGTTTATGAAAGTGCTAATGTTTTAGAATCTCCCTGCCCAGGTGATTCACCCTTGATTCTTTCACCGCTGAATCAGTACTTCTCCCAGTCTACTGAAATAAAACTGTATAGTTTCCCTCGTCTCCTTCAATAAGAAAATCAAACCTAATAATATATTCTTACCACCACCCAATCGCCTTCAAATGACGAACTTTTCCAAACGGTCATATCCATCTTTTCACCTAAGCTCACTCTCTTACCGATCCACAGTACTCACCTTTCTTACTCCACATCAATTGCTCATCCAATCTACTCATAAGTTTTAATTTTTTTCCTTCATCCAACCTCATTTTAAAAGTGTTTATAAATAAAGAAAGTTTAAAACCAAAGCCATAAACATTTATATGTATGGTAGAAGAATGGGAAGCAGGTAATTTGAGAATAATTATGGTGTATGATGATAGGTCGACGGAAGATGCTCTTCAAAAGTGGTGTAATTAGTAAAATAATCAGTACCTGACCGATTCTATACCACCCTGTCCTTAGGGTAAGATATGCTATATATATCATGATGATGATTCAACTTTATACAGTAGAAACTGAAGTGACGCTACAAATCAATATGATTTTCTTCTTACACCGCAGCATCATGACAAGAAAGGTATGAAAGATGGATAAGGCTTAGCTTTTGATATCATTAAGTGATCATCTTTTGGGTGTGCAATTATAAATATACATACATACATACACATATATATATAGTATGTATGTATATATATATATATATATATATATATATATATATATATATATATATATATATATATATATATATATTATATATATATATATATACACATACACAATTGTTCTGTGCATCAGTAGAATTACTAAAGGACCTCATTCAAACTGGATGGTATCTAATGGAGTATTTATTCAGAAAAAAAAAGTTACAAGCTTTCTTGGACAAACAGAAAGCTTGCAACTTTTCTGAATAAACACTCCATTAGATACCATCCAGTTTGAATGAGGACCTATTTAGTAATATATATATATATATATATATATATATATATATATATATATATATATATATATATATTTTATATATATATATATTGCAATATGCTCACATTTTGTCGCATGTCTTTTCTCTAGACCTCTTCTTAGTGGATCCTATTATAAAAGATTTTGGTGTCACTAAGAGGGTCTAGAGAAGGATTAAACCAAAATCTTTATAATAGGCAAGGAACCTTTGCCTCCGGATATCACCATTTTTTTTAATGCGTCCATCGCTGCAATATCTAAGCCCAACTTGAAAGGAAGAGCTTCTTTCCTTATTTCCCAGTTCATTTAAGGACTGAAAAGGAAAACATACGCCAAAAAGTGTGAGTATATTGAGAAAGTATAGACCATGATGATTATGAAAAATTAAACATGCATTATCACACACACACACACACACACACACACACATATATATATATATATATATATATATATATATATATATATATATATATATATATATATATATATATATATATTATATTATATACATATAAATGTGTATATATATATATGTATGTATACACAAACACACACACATATATATACATATATAAATATGTATATATGCATGTATGCACACATTGTGTGTGCGTGCCTGTGTATGTGTGTGAGGGAGCTTGTGTCTATAAAAGGAGTGGATTTAGCATTAGCTTTATGCGCGAGCTTAAGGATTCAAGCCAACGTGCATCCCCACTTCCTCCACTGATACTTTCCTTATTAGATTTTTTATTTATTGTGATCTTCTGATTTTTGGATAAATAAATAATTTCCCTAACGGGGCAAAAAATGTATTCTCTCTCTCTCTCTCTCTCTCTCTCTCTCTCTCTCTCTCTCTCTCTCTCTCCAGGCCTCTCTCTCAGGCCAATGCTCTCTCTCTCTCTCTCTCTCTCTAAAATGAGAAACACAAAAACTCACAGAACAGGCGGTGCAGTTATCTTTATGATACAGCATTTACCAGATAAAAGTTATTTTGGCAATGTACAGTTACTTTCTGTACTAATTTATATGGTTGAAATGTTTCTTCCGAAGTCATTTTTAACTTTATCTCCTCTGCCTTTAATACTTTTAGTTTTTACTGGTTACCTCCGAGAATACTGAGTTTTGTAAGGATTACATGATTTATCTCACCCTTTCAGTTGATGTTTACAATTCCAAAACGGTATTCCAACAGTATTTTATCCCAGGTTTTGTAAGGACAATCAGCAACATTTAAAGTAGAAACTTGTATTGCCTCTTTCGTTGCTCCCTCTCCCTCTTTTTGATTGGTCCTTTTGTTTTTTAAGCATCGAAGATGACCACTCATAATATTATCTTTGCCTTTTTCACTTCGAGTTCCTTCGCACTTGGAGAGAAAGCGTCTTAATTCCTCGTGACCTTCCATCGTTGACAAACCCCTCGGTGAGTCATAAGAACGAGATCATATCAACCTCTTTCATATGGTGCTCACTGCCCTGCGATTCCTCCCCTTCTGTACGCCGTATTTTAAGGGTCGCTTCCCATTTCCTCCTTGCGGGCCCTGCTAATTCCCTCGTGCCCCCCTCCTTCAGCAGAGACAAGACCTACCGGGGGAACATTTGTTTCGAGATGCTATCGAAGAAAGTGCGGTAGTGGCAATACGTATCACTTGGCAGGCTTCCTTCCAGGGAGGCCATATTTAGCGATAAAAGAGGAAGGGGATCTTCCTCCTCCTCCTCCTCCTCCGGGATCCTACAGGGTGTAAGGGGCTGTATCCTGAGGGAGGGAGCTAGGGCGAGAGTTGACGACCCAAGGGAGGCGATTCAGGGTGTATGGTGGTGTAGGGGTCGGCATCTTGTAATCTAAAGACTTCTACGGAGGCCCCTCTCGCGCGAGCATGGGACATCCTATCCGGAATAACATAATAATTTATGACACCGAGAGTCCTGTTATGTTAATTGCCTTTGTTTCGTTTCTGCCTCTCATGTTTCCAGCGGAGTTGACTGCTTAATTTTTCTTTTTCCCCTTCGGGTTATCTGATGGCGGTGGCCCCCGGTGGTGGTTTGGCATTTCAAAGTTTTCGTGTTTCTTTCATTTCAGTTACACTATACGTCCGCTTTTTTTTTCTTTTATTTCTGTACGTGTTCCTTATATCGTTGATCTAATAATCGAGGGAGGGGTTAAATTTTAAAGTACGTCCATATGCTTCATTTATCATTTAATTTCCCTCATTTTCCTTAACCTGTCAGTATATTTCTTCCTTTTACAAAGTATGCAATCAGTTCTGTTACAGTTCTTTAAGTAAGAGAAGTGATTCTAAGCACCTTGGAGAGAAGATTTACTTTCTAGCAATATGAATTCCACATTTTTATGTACCAAACTGTTATTTGGTGAACTCGGTATGAATGAAAAAGGAATGACTATAACCAACGAAATATGTGTGTTACAAGAAAGACCCAAGGCAGGTGGATTTAGATACGTCAGAATACATCTATTCAGGGAAGTGAACTCCTTCAAGTGAAAAGACATGGAAGTATTTTTCATCATATTCATTGCAAATATGGTGATTTAAGGTTCTCTTCAGGTGATGAAATATACACCTAGAATTTAAGAAAAAAATATAATGACTGAAAAGTCAAGAATCGCAGGTTCCTCAATAAAGGAGAAGGATTCTTGCCTCCTAAGGACTTCAGGCTGTTGCACGAATATAAAAGGCACTCTCAGTAAGTGAAAAGGGAAAGGATATGGTTTCTAAGGTATCCCTAGATAGATGTAAAACCAGAGGAAAGAGGCGATTGTGAAATGTTTTAGATATAATCATGGAGAGGGAGGATTAAGTAAAGAGAATATCAAACAACAGAAACCCACTGAATATAAGTTCTCTTAAAAATCAACATCAATGGCATGGTTGGCCAAAAGGTCAAGTTATGATCGTTTGAACAGTTCAATAAAAGGAGTATTATTACTCTGCCGGCCATGTGCGTGCTTTTAATAGAACTGCCGAAAGAACTTCAACAATACGAATTAGGGAGGCGGAGAGGTTATGAAAACTTCCTAAGATAATGACATGACAATTTCCCCTAAATTTATTAAGGTTCACGAAAACCTGTGTACGAAATATGCACGAATAAAAAATATACCGTTGTTAGATCGGGCTAATGATTATATGCTTTCCATTAGTGGCGTTGTGCTCAGTCTAGTTTTATGCAATTGAAAAATTTGGCTACTAAAATGACGAAGGCTGAGTAAAAGTGTTTGCCCAAAAGCTGATAGTTGCCGATACAGGTTTAAATCACTACTTTACTAATTAAAAAACTTGTTGAAAATAACTATAAGGCAACCTCACCAATAGCATACTAAACTCTTTAAGGTAGTATAACAAAATGAATTAAGCCACGATTGATAACCGTTTCCGTATGAAGATGGCATCATAAATTCTATGGTAAACTGTGAGTTTTACAGAAACAGAAGAGTCAACACAGGCCATGGATGGAACGCATCCTACCAAAGCAAGATGAAGCAGCTTTGTGGTATCAGTATTAAGCAAGAACACCAATTTTAGCTTCCTCATCAAAGATGTCTGCTTCGTAAACAAAGAAAAATCCAAAATTGAATAAGACTTGATTTTGGTGATACAATAACGATTCTCTCCTTATGTTCACTGAAACAAGATGAATTCTCCTGCACTCTCCGGATACTGAAAGCACCCAGCAGTTTCATATTCTTCACAGAACAAGCCTGGGCTAAATTTCACTTGATGAGGCACAGGTTTCTCCTTAAAAAATAGTTAGCACAAATGTATTCTAATTGAATCATACGTTTGTATAACGGCACAAAATAAACCATTATTCATATCACTGACTCTAAGAAGGATGCCCCGGGAATTTTGTAAGATTTATTACCAAACACACAACAAAGCGGTGCCTAATATACTCCGCTGCAAAGCTCTTTAGTATATATTTACAATATTTACGAGTGACGATAAGCCCTCTCTGCATCCTGTTTTGGACAAATGCCTTCTTATCTCTCTCTCGCACTCCCTGCCTTCTGCAACGAGCCAATGACATATCAACAAGACGAGGAATCTCTGGGTTTTCGTTAAAAAGGTCACTTTCTGAAGATGGTAATCTCGGTGGGACCATCTTCTTCGTAATATATACATGTATACAAATACACACACAACACACACACATACTGTATATATATATATATATATATATATATATATATATATATATATATATATATATATATTATATATATATATATATATATATAAATATATATCTAAATATACATAAATGTATATATATAAATATATATCTATGTATATAATTATATTATATGTGTGTGTGTGTTTGCCTTACTTGGTCAAAATTCTTTCGTATTTAACACCTGTCAGGAGTACAGGAACTAGGTGGCCGATATGTTCAACTTTCTGATTCTCATATGAAGTTCTCAACACGTGCATGGTTTTGTGTTTGGCAAATGCATGCATGGAAAGCTAAGTCTGAGTACAATTAAGGTTTTGAATATTCATACCTGATAATTATGCAGTGGCGAATTTTTTTTTTTTTTTTTTTTTTTTCAGGAAAACAGTTCTACTCAGTTCAATTTTTCATGCACATTTTTGCTTATGGTGTTTTTCTATATAACTTTAATACTTAGGCGGCCATAAGGGGAGTTAATTATAAGTATGTCTGTTTGGTCTCTGGGACATTGTGCTAAAGTACAATAACCTGTACTTTACGTCGGTATTAATCCGGTATGTATCCATCTTCATGCATCACCTACTCCGAGGTGCTAGTACTAAACATGACGGAAGTTCCTTGGGACGCGGTGTTTAGTACTAGCCCCTCTGGGATCAAAGTATTATATACACCTATTTCTGTATTGCGTGGTCGACAAATTATATTGACAAACGATATCTTCGTGCGGCCGTCTACTTGGCTTAGCATAAGTTTACCCTGGACTTTGTCAAAGGTGGACACATACCGGGTTAATACCCTTTACGTCTTGTCCTCACCAACGGCCCTCAGTAGGCTAACAACAGATAGGGTACTTATAAATTCAAGTGGGCTAATAGCAGATAGGGTATTTATAAATTCACCAATGTTGTTGGTAATAGACAAAGCCTCAATATTTGTAAGGTTATGATTTCATCAATGGAAAAATTATGACAGTTTTTGGGTCATGGGCCACTGCAGTCCTGAAATTTTTTTTTTTTTTTTTTGCTTACGTCAGAAGTATAGTCCCACAGGCATTCGTCGTAAAAACAGTTATCCAATCGTTGTGATAACACCTGAGCCATTATAGGTAATATATTTAAATAATATAAACGAAACCTCCAACTAGTCGCTAAGCTCGAAAAGTTTCATACTTGTTCTCTCCGGCAATTAATGTCACAATTTTCCCACGTAACCTCTGCACCAAGCTCACTCCCTTGGGGACCTTGCTTTGTCATATCATAACGAAAGTGAGGCTGAAATGGCTACGCACTTATACCAACACCTATAGTCATAAAGTGGGCATATGCAACATCATAAAAAGTTCATTTCTCAAACTCAGAGTTGAAAGAGTCCTGTGACCACAAAGAGTAGAAAAGCCCAACGTCATCAAATGGGATAACATCCATAAACTATTCAATATTTTTCATAACACCACCCACCTCCCATCACCAAGGCTTCCATCCATTCAACCATTCAACCGTCATCCAACATCCATGTTTTATTATTTGGATGACCTCATAAAAGCCATTATTTAGTCTGTCGGGCAGGTTCATTTTACTGTCGGTTAACGTTCACAGTTCACATGAATAATTTTTCTTTGATGTCATGATTTTTTTTCAGCCTCATCGTCATCTCCATAGTTTATTTTTGGAGACTCATTAATCATCCTTCGCTTTTTCCATTAGTGAAATTAGTAAACTCCCTTCCCATTCCTCACTCGTAAAGAATAGTTTTCTTGAAGAACTTCGTCTTATGAGACCTAACACATTCAGTTCTTGAACACTTCCAAGCTCCTATTTTTTTATATATATATTTTCTTAGGTAACAGATTAAAAATTCCATATCCTCAAATGACTCGTGTCCTTAAACACCTTTCCTCCGAAATCCCTGTTACACCTTGGTTCTTTAATCTATTAGTCCTTCATACTCCTGCGTGCGGTTACGTGTAGTTTGGTATACACGACGAGGAAGTCTCTACATATTTCGATTTCATCATGTTTACTGTAGTTTATTTCAACAGCTCTTTATACTTGTTTTAAAGCGTTGCCAGTGAATTTCGTGTGTAGTTATTTCCAATGATACTGGCCACTATTTAAAGTAGCCAAAGGCCAAGCACTGGAACCTATGAGGTCATTCAGCGCTGAAACTGGAACTGACAGTAAAAAAGGTTTGAAAGGTGTAACAGGAGGAAAACCTCCCAGTTGCACTATCAATCAATTGTTAAGAGAGGATGGAGAGTAAGATGGAAGAAAGAGAATAGGAACGGAGGTACAGTAAAAGGAATGAAAGACGCAGCATGGCCGAAGGGACGCTGCAAAGAACCTTATGTAATGCCTACAGGTGCACCGAAGGCGCTACGGGGACTCTTTAAAGTAAACCCAATAGCTTTAATTTATAAATCCTTATAAAAGATATTACTTACACGACAAACAGTTTTAACGTATCCGTAATTAAGATATTCAAATGATATTGATCATTTGGTTTCTCATTTTCTTTATCAAATTCAGTATTGCTCATTGGTTTGGATTATTTTCATATTAATTTGCTTTAAGTTTACTTTTATTACTATAATAATATGCTTTAAACTATGTTTGGGATTAACTCCAATCTGTCTCCCTTCACCAAGCGTTAATTTGGGATATCTTAATCTTAGCACTGTCTAGGGCTATGGGAAATTACCCACATCTATGCACTACATATTCATTATAATCGTAATACCACAATGAATACGTTAAATACTTTAGATGTAAGAACAATATCGTAGACTAGATTTTGGAGCAACTTTGAAAGTGTAACCTGCACATTGTTATTAAATGTTGAATGTCCCCTAACTGTTTAACTGCAGTGCCTACAAAATGTCCATTCTACGCTTTTTATTATATATATTTGTACTACTGCAGATGGTATCTTTAAACAGACAAAAAAAATATGAATGACTATTTTTCGACCAATGTAGAATACTAGAAATAATGTTACTGTCACTTCAGAAGTGAATATTACAATATACAGTAATATATATATATATATATATATATATATATATATATATATATATATATATATATATATGTATATATATACATGTGTGTATAAAATAAGAACGTGACTTGGAATTAAATACAACAGCCAAAATATGTAGTTTTACAGAGAATATTCAGTGAATTATCTCTTACAATAATCAAAAAATTTATTTCTTTAATCCATACAGCCAAATGTCCATAAAAATACCTGCACGTTATCTGACTGTGTTTACTGAGACGTAAGAATGGCTATATGAAAATATAAGAAAATATACCTCAATAAAAGAGAGAAAGAATTGGTACATTGCAACCAGAGGTCTATCAAATGTGATCACGACAAAATGAGAGTGTAAACAGAGTGTAAAAGCGAAAGATAAGTTCCCCGGTAATATATGTCAGAAGGAAAAATACAAATCTTCGGTTCGGGGAACAGAGCAAACATTAAAACTCGAACGAAAGGGAACGAGAAACCTGAATAAAAAGAAACAAAAGCACTTAAGATAACTGAGCCGAAATTAACGAAATCCTTTCGAGGGAGACAAAGGCTAAAATGCGTAAGCAAACAAGCGATCTTTTACCTCAGGCTCAATCTATTTACCTTGTTTTTGTCTCTCGCAAGTACAGGTGATCAATTAGACGATAGTTTGTTGCGTGCCAGCAGTAGTTGAGGACCAAATTGTTTATCTTGCAATCTTTAGCTGTCTGGAAAGAAGAAGAAGAAGAAGAAGAAGAAGAAGAAGAAGAAGAAGAAGAAGAAGAAGAAGAAGAAGAAGAAGAAGAAGAAGAAGAAGAAGAAGAAGAAGAAGAAGCAGAAGAAGAAGAGGAGGAAGAACGTCGAGACACTGTGATACAAAAAGCGAGCCCCATCAGTTCTCGGTATCGAGATGGGTGTCCTGTATGACTCATGCTGGCAGGGGCAAGTGGAAGATGTTCAGAAGGAGGGGAGTGAGGGTGGGGGGGGGGTTCTGGGCTCGGAGGCTGGGTGAGGGAGATAATGAGGTGATTTTAATTAGCAAAAGGAGTAAAGGGAATAATAAAAGAGCAAGAACAACAACAAAACAAAAGCTGTTTGGCCGGTCATGAAAAAACAAACTGGTCTGTTTGGAAATTTTGGTCATTTCGCCCACAAGGGTTCTCTGGCAGAACGGCGCTGCATCTTAAAAATAGCCTTAATTATTAGCAAATACAACTACGACAGGTGAGACCGATATGCAAAATGAGAGATAATGAGAAAGGTGAACATCAGAGGTGAGGCATTGGGCATTTCCTCCCTCCCCCTAACCCCCCCAACCCCCACCCCTCCCGTTCCATCAGCCTTGAGAGCCAGCATCCATCATTCTGTTCTGTGGTCTCTCCGCGATCAGTTTTGCAGAAAATCACCATTACAACGGCCCCGAGTCAACAGCTTTCGTTCTGGACGACATCAGGGGAGAGAGAGAGAGAGAGAGAGAGAGAGAGAGAGAGAGAGAGAGAGAGAGAGACGCCCCCGTAGCATGTTGCTAGGGCATCAAAAGGCGGCGGCAGCGCCGTTTGTTTCGTCGGGGAAGCCCTTGTCGGCGACCTCTTAACATCCATCATTACAGCCAGTCCAACACCCATCAGGAGGGCGATCCGCTACTCGTTCAAATAATGATGGGTTGCACATCATCAACTAAAAGTGGAAGGCTCTTTACTAATGCGCGTATAAATACATGGATGGTTCCAGGTTTGTTTGGTTTTATATATATATATATATATATATGTGTGTGTGTGTACAGTATATATATACAAATATAATTATTTCTCAAAATATAAAAGTAAACAACGCAAGGCAAAGGTAAAAGCACTAATTAGGAAAACGACGAGGTACAAGTGTATACTAGCAATAACTCCTAACCACTCCGCACACACACAAACATACAGGCATACATGTATATATACATGTATATATATATATATATACATATATATATATATATATATATATATATACATACTATATATACATACTGTATATGTATTTAATATATATATATATAATATATATATATATATATATATATATATATATATATATATATATATATATATATATATATCGCAATTGTCTGTAATACCATTTAATGAATTTTTTTCAGATGTTTGAATTTTTGTGTTATTTTTCCTCGTCTTGATTCTTTTTTTCTTTTGCGAGGCATCAGCGACTTTTTCTGTCCTCATCCGCATTATCATTCAGGCCATGTAATGAGAATTATGAAAACAGGGAACTCAGCCCACATAACTCAGAGCTGTGTCACTTCCTTTAACCTTTGGTAAAACGAAAGAAAAAACCGTAATCTAAACATATCCATCATAAAGTAATAAATGCAGTCTTATTCGCAAAATGATTTATGATCTTCAAGTGAATTCTTTATTAAATGTAGAATGGCACTTCATACATTTACGTTTATTCTCTGCTGTCAAAACAAAGATAGAATGGTATTACCTCGACTTTCATTATATAACTGTAGTTGAACTTTATACTGATCACCATCATGAAATCTCATAATTTCTGCCTTTTATTTTTCCCATCATTAGATTTCAGTATCTAAAAGAGAGCTCCCTTTCCTTACAACATTCTTGGTGAACAGAAAAAAAAAGATATATCCTACAACATAATTAACACTTATATTCATTGGAATGCCGAAAGTTTAATATTCATATTGGCTAATAGTTTCCTTAAAGTTCAATATGATGTGAAGTAGACTCAGCAACCAGGGCTACTTTAATGGGAGAGTCTACTACATACAGTATTTTCTGTCTAACATTTAGCTGCTTACTTTCATATGGAGTGGCTCCAGACGAAAGAAAAGGCATTGGGCATTATCATATTCATACTTAAATTGCTGAGACGTGGATGTACCTTCTGTGTAGTATACTTTCACAACTTTACCAGACTGAACCATTCAACTCTATTTTGCACGTATCTCCCTCTGCCTGGATAGTGAGTTCCTCCTTTCCAATATATCCACCCTTTTCTGGTTCTTCCTTTCCCCCTTCCTCTAAACACTTCTGAAGAGTGTATTCTTTTTATCAACCATCATCTCCCATTCTTTCTACATGTTTTGTATACATTTTTTTTTACTGAAAGATAGACACATGTGGGGTATGTCGCTTTATTTATTTTTCATTGGCATTTGCTGTTCAGTCATTAACTCAATGCCACTGTATAAGTTTTCTTCAAGCCAAACACTGGTGTTATCTCAGATGAAGTGAAAACGTTGCTGATTACTCCTCACATATATATACACACACATTTTGTGTATGTGTATATATATATATAAATATATATATATATATATATATATATATATAATATATAATTACTCAAAACTTGCTTTCTCAGAGCTCGCAAAGAGAGGAACAAGAAGCTTCCGGTTACGCCACAGCCCTTGTCACGTCAACTGAAGTCGGGGAATCCATTTGGCCAGGAACCTTGAGCGACGTGGCGCCTACGTCCAGACATCCGCAGCTAGCCTCTGACAGCCTGCTTCTGCTAGGCCCAGCAGGACACCTGTGAAAGCAGACGCCCATGGGATGTGGTGCATTTGTTGCCCGGACTTCTCCTGCTGGCGAACTATTCTCCCAAGAACTCGAGGTTCTTAATATGTACAGGTGGGCACTGCTTGCTGTTGTAGTGCATGAATACTTAATTCCTCGTGTGTGTGTGTGTGCATGCGTTTGTTGAGGTGATCCAGCATTTTTGTCTATATGAATACTGAAATGGTACTGAATATGCCTCATAATATTGTTCAATATCCAGTGATGTACTGTTACTAACAAATGAAGTTAGTCGTACACAGATTTTAACAAAAGTTCCATAATGTTTTTTTTACGCTAACCTTCAATAATATTAAAATTAATTCCCCACTGCTCTCTATACCCAGTGTTAGTATATTTCAGTCTATTTTATCATATACGTACATAGTTTATCATGTTTTTCAAAGTAATAGAGGAGCTTTCATTTCACATATAAAACATCAAAGAAAAAATGTGAGACCCAAAGTTTCTCTTATTCTTTCGTACCCTTAATTCCCTTAACTATAAAACACTGTATTCTCCACAGTGTTTAATTTTTTCACCTTAACTGAAGCTAGGCAAGTGATCAGTCCTTGTCCATACCTTCCCCATCCTAACTGTGCCCAGGTAGAACTCTGCCATCGGCTAATACCCTTACAAAATGCCCCCTGGGGCTTCATCGTGCTCCTATACGTATGTTGAAGCCCGAGGAATCAGAAATGTAGCCCATTTAATGGAAATAAAAATGGCACGAGACATGTAAGACCTAAGCAGGTTCGATCTGTCATCCATCTTGTGCTACCAGGAGGGAGTATTTGAACTACCCCACCCTTTTTCCTCACTCCTCCTCCCCCTCCTCCTCTTCCTCCTTCCCATCTTCCTCTCCTTTTCAACTTCTTCCCGCTGCTACAGCAGGAGTCGAAGGGTAACATGAACGTAGGGCACGATGGCCTGGGTTTAAATCGATGTTCCATATTTCATGATGATTCTGGTCACATCGATTCAAGACCCTGGTATTTTTTTTTTTTTGGGGGGGGGGGCTGCGCATCGTCTGCTGAGTTTTGCTTTTAAATCGACTTTGATATATCACGGGTCAATTTGCATAGAATGCTTACTGAGATGGGCAGTCAAGAAAAGAAATAACAAAAAGGAGTAAAGACAGTCCCTATGTTTTTGATCAGGATTTTAATCTTTGATTGGATTTACTCATATAATTTGATTTGCACTTTCATTTAGCATTTGAAATTTAAATCCCATACAATGAAATTCAAAGAGTTAAGAATGCTAAGGTGATAAGATTCTTATGGACAATCCCTTCCATACGAAATCTATGGTTCGTTTGTATCACACATATGAAAGTATTATACGATGAGCCATAGCGTTTTCTTGTTTGTTGTAATTTTTCATTATATATTTTTTTTTCTGATCCAACTTCTAGCTGATTTTCTGGAAAATCTGAATAGTAAAAGACTGGAGAAATTTCACTTTTCAACAGTGGGATTCTAATCCTGGGTCGGATGGGGCAATGTGCTTAATGCTTGATCATTAAGTCACAAATAAGGAAAAGAGTTTATCTCAGCAGGATACGTCCATCCTCGCTCTTTTTTTGGCTTGGATATATATGGAATCTAATGATCTCCTGTGGTTCCATACAAACTTGTATGCTTAAGAGTAACTGATTATACATACATACATACATACACTGCACTATCAAACTTAGAAGTTACTAATCTTCAAAGAAAATGAAAATGAAATCTGAATAAAGACTTTTGCTAGGCTCTAAGTAATTCATGTAGCAGCTATTCTCTAAATTATCAATTGGCCTCGAAAACAGCATTTCATTTCGAGGTTTCTTAAGAGAGAGCAAAATGTCTGTAATTATAAGGTCTCGTCTTACCAGTACTAAACTTTACCAAGATTTTGCGTTAAAAACTCAATGAACTGAAATCAAGAGTTTTACAGATGAAGCTTAAAAACGAATAATGAAAGATAAAATAGAAAAATAATTTACTCAAAGCGAAGCGAAAGGAGAATCAGAGAGCTGTAAGAGAAATATAGGCGAATAACTAAGAACACGAACCAATCAAAGAGGTAAATACTAACAAAGAAATGAAGAGCTTCTGCAACATTCATAAAAAAAAAAAGAATTCTCTGAGAATTTTGCTGTGATAAGGAAGTAAATTCATGACTAAATACCCACATTAAAAATGAAGACAACAGAGAAAGTGTAAGATTAACTAAACATACGAATTCCCCATGTAATATGTTGCGTAGGGATATGCTGTTTACAAAGCACAATTATTTTAATGTGTTACCTGCCATGAATTTTTATTTATTTGTGTTGCTTATGTAAGAATTCTGTTGGAAAATGTCCCGTTTAAAATGTTTTGGTAAATTGTATTTCTTAAAGCAGAGTTGATGATTTGTTCCTTGTAAAAAAAAAAATGAGCTCTGCCCCGTAACACCTTGTCAAGGAGCTTTGTGGAATTACTATTTGCAAAGTTTATTCATGTAGACCATATTCTTAAAAAGGAAATCAGTATGTATTCGTCTTCTGTAAATAAGCCTTTTCTAAAAAAAAAAAAAAAAAATATATATATATATATATATATATATATATATATATATATATATATATATATATATATATATATATATATATATAAGTTGAATATACGTGTGCATTTTATAAGGTTCTTTCAGAACCAATGTTTTATTTAAGGATTAAACAGCAAAGCGCCATCGCAAATTTATTCCTCTGGAAAGTGTTACTCACAAGATAATGATATTCCTTAAAGCGTAAAATTTGAAATGAAGTCCTGTTGTAACACTGTACTTGTTCTTTTGTATAATTTTTATTCGTTTCTTACAACGAAGAATTTTTACGATGCTTAGATTTCCAAGGAATTAAACTTTGACCTTGAGACTTCCGTATGGCATCTGTATAAAATTCCTGGGCAGCAAGACGCCACACCAACTAACAGGAGAAAACGGCCTTAGAGATTCACCTTGTACTCTTTTAAGCTTAAGGTGATTGGAGATGCTTTACGGATAAAATGAAGATTTTAGTCGTGTTTGTACTTAGGCTGAATAATTAAATGCGAAGGGGGTAATCAAAGGACTTAGCGGCTGATTTGATGGGAGAGTATCACAGCTTTATAAAATGTATGCCTCGTCAGGAATATGTAAAATTTCGGTAATACCTTCGATGAAATCCTTTGATGGAATCTTCATGATTCGTTTTCCTCGTTTTTTTTTTCAATTTTTATTTTGTTTGGTTGTTTATACCGTGATTGGTTCTTTGCTTTGTCGGTTTTTACTATATAATGTACATCATCTGTCCACATACCTAAAGGCTTTCTGGATACATGGGTGAAATAATAGCTACTACTAATAATGATATATATATATATATATATATATATATATATATATATATATATATATATATATATATATATATGTGTGTGTGTGTGTGTGTATATATACTGTATATTAAAAATTTTTATATAATGACTCATTCCTAAATTTTATAGTCACAAACTTTATCAATGGTAAGTTTGAGTCTATAAAATTTAGGAATGAGTCATTGTATAAAACTATTACTTCACCCATATAACCAGAAAGCCTCTAGGTATGTGGACATATGATGTAAATTATTTCAGAAAATCCGATAAAGTATAAAGCCAATCACGATGTACACAATCAAAGCGAATATAAATAAAAATAAAAAAAAAACAAGGAAAATGAACCATGAACATTCTATCAAAGAAATCGCGAATCAATGAAAATGGCATTTTTCGATGGCTTCTATAGGGAAGGATATCTGACCATCACCTAAACAAGTCTTCGAGGTACAAAATCTGATAAAGTATAGAACCAATCACGATATACAAAATCAAAGAGAATTTAAGTAAAAAAAAAAAAAAAGGAAAATGAATCATGAACATTCTATCAAAGAATTGGCGAATCAATGAAAATAGCATTTTTCGATGGTTTCTATAGGGACGGATATCTGTCCATCACCTAAACAAGTCTTTGAGGTACTACTGTCAATACATCATCTCATAAATGACTAAAAATCTAGAGATTATGAAAGGCACAGACAATCTTCATCGATCTAATTCTTAACTTAACTGAACTGAACTGAATATAGAATTTAGGCCAAAGGCCAAGCACTGGGACCTATGAGGTCATTCAGCGTTGAAACGGATATTGACAGTAAATGAATGAATGATTTTAGGTTATCAGGCGTCGTGACTTCTATGGTCACTGACGCCGATGTTAATTAAAGGACTACATAGTGCAGTATATTTATAACATAATTAAAACTTGTAGGAAATAAAATTATATGTTATGTAAAACTCCAGCTTCTAAAGGTTTGAAAGGTGTAACAGGAGGAAAACCTCGCAGTTGCACTATGAATCAATTGTCAGGAGAGGTTGGAAAGTAAGTTGGAAGCAAGAGTTAATAAAAAATTTTTATCAGTTCATTATAGGGAAAATTATACCCTATTCCTTATTTCTCCTTGAGACTGGTACACCTTGCAAACACCATACGTGTATGTATGTGTCAGAGAGAGAGAGAGAGAGAGAGAGAGAGAGAGAGAGAGAGAGAGGCGAAGTACGTCTGGGATCCGGGGCTTGAGTTGTTTGTGAGTGGCGTGGCACCATAGGGCATCTCCAGCACGCCCGAAGTGCCCCCCTTGTTTCGGGCAGTCATTAGCTGTGGGCGGTGAGAGATAATGACCTCCATTTATCATGTTAAAGAGCCTCTTTTTTTTTTTTATCTGGAACGACATCACCATATTCAATCAGTATTAGTAGAAGGCGAAAAATATTCCACTGCGTCTTGCCCTCGGACTTAAGGCGTGAGCACCGCGGTTTATGAGGAGACTAGTAATCAGTTATTTTTTTTTTTTTTTTTAAATATTACTACAACTGATTGTTATTATTAAGAATGATGATGATGATGATTATATTTACTGTATGTGATAATAATAATAATAATAATAATAATAATAATGTAATAATAATAAATAAAAATAACAATAGTAATAATATAATAATAATAATATAATAATAATAATAATAATAATAATAATAATAATTATTATTATTATTAATTATTATTATTATTATTATTATTATTATTATTATTATGGGAAAATACAGTAATTAAACGTACCAGTTATTAACGCTTGGTGTTTTCCAAGCTAAACAATCTAGTAGTTTTGGATGCTCACATAGTATAAAAGAAAAATAATGGAATAAACATTTTAGTTAACGTTCATAATATAAAAATATAGATGAAAAAGATAACTTTGAACATTAACAACAATTACATACTGATCAATACGATTAAATTTAGCAATGAGAGTCGAGGTTCCCACCGATAATTATACTTCCTCATTATGGCATAATACTTACTGTATTTATGACTGAAACAAAGGGATCTTTCATAGATAGTGACCCCCAAGAGGTTACGGGAGTCATTATCTAGGACTAAAATTTCTTGGGGGTCATTATTTTTATATTTACAGTCTTTTGTTTATGTTTTTACGGTAATCCCCAACGGGCTTGTACTAAACACGCCGCAAAGGTGGATACATACAGGGTTATAAAACCCTTGGGGGTCACTATCTAGGAAAGGTCCAAACAAAGGTATCACAAAACTATAGTTTTTAAAATTTGCCCTAAAATCTGGAAGCTAATAATAAAGGGGAATAATTACGCAATAAAAAAATGATAAGTACTCCAGAATTTTATATCAAATCGGATACTTTAATGGATCCAACGGATAACATCCAGTTAACGAGGAAAATATTATCTATTGTTCTTCGTAATTCTAAGCGCTGGTCAAATACAAATTCTAGTCACGCTCGTTTGTCTTCATGAAATGTTTACGGCTCAAACCTATTACAAACCTAGGAAAAGTTTTTTATGCTCCCCCAGTTGGGAAGTACTTTACAGAGGGTGAACTTTTTCTACTTCATTATCATCACAGATTAGATATGGTTGAGGTTTTATGAAATTGCAATAAGAACCTTAAAAAAAGAGGGATAATTTTTCGTTTCCAGTAACTTAATTATACCGAAGATAAATTACAGAGATGATGCCGGCTCGTACATAATTCTTTGTATAGACTGTGCTAGGAGCTAGTTCAAGGATACGGGACAGAAGGTTAGAACTTAGCAAGAATTTAAAAATATACTACGTAGAAATTTTAGAACACTGTGAAAGGTAAAACAACTATTTCTAAAGAGTTTAAAATTCAATTTGCAACTATTTTTTCCCCCCTTAACATTGGGCGTCGAATTATCAACGCCCAATACAGGTGGCCATGTTGGCATATGACGAATCGTTGTTGTGATATATGATGATACTTCACCTTTGAACTCATAACCTGCATCCAACATTCATCTTATTAGACAGATAGACAGATAGATATACAGTTTGATAGAAACACAGATAGATGAAATTGAATTATATGAATACAAACTGTCAATAGTTTCTAGTTGACAAATCTTTACTACTGAAGTCTTTATGATAGGTTACAGAGATCGGAGAAGGGTATAGACAGAGATCGGAATAAATATCCCATATTAATTAGTAAAAGCCTTTTTTACATATGCTACATTGAAAAGCGTGATTTTTATGTCTGTATTCAGTACAATTGTATGTAATCACTGCGTTATGAATTAACATCTCAAAATAATGGCTGCAAATTTACTGTAAATGAAGGGGAATTAAAAACAGAATAACGTGAATTTAATCTATGTATCTGATACTTCAAGAACCAATGAAATATGATTATTCAA
Source organism: Macrobrachium rosenbergii (assembly GCF_040412425.1). Lineage (NCBI taxonomy): Eukaryota > Metazoa > Arthropoda > Malacostraca > Decapoda > Palaemonidae > Macrobrachium > Macrobrachium rosenbergii. Next base: position 24,894,250 of record NC_089764.1, on the reverse strand, counting down.
CAATGAAGACATCTGGCAGAAAATAATTGCCAGCAATGTGGTTCATTTACTGTAAATGAAGGGGAATTAAAAACAGAATAACAAAAAAAAAAATGTTTTTGAGTGAATTTAATTTCTATCATTTACCAAGAACTAAAATGGAATGGAATTAAAAACAGAATAAAACCAAAAAAAAAAAAAAATGTTTTAGAGTGAATTTAATTTCCGTGTATCTGCGCTACCAAGAACCAATGAAATATGCCAAAATTCATACCGAAATCAGGTCAAAAGAGGAAGAGGAAGAAAACAGATTAAAACCAGATAAACAACTATGAGTAACAAGCCTACCCCCTTATTGACGGTCAGCAGAACTCTTTTTAACAAACTGAAGTTCTTCCATTTTTAGAAAGAGCAAAAGCCAAATAAGAAGAGGACAATAAATCTCGGCGTGAAATAAACAGAAGAATGTATTGGCATGCAAAATGGGTCGTGTACTCTGGATATGTTCAGCAATTATGGTCCAGTTTTGTAACAGCTGCAGGTATTAAAGTTAGCAGATTGCAATTGATGACTGTAATAGAATATGTGAGATACCTCCCATCTCTCTCTCTCTCTCTCTCTCTCTCTCTCTCTCTCTCTCTCTCTCTCTCTCTCTCTCTCTCTCTCATTTCATTGGTATATGAATATCTAAATTTGCAAATTTTCTAATGTCTGTCTATTAGTTAGTATAGCTTTTTTTACCGATGCCGAAAGATCGAACAAAATCAAAAGGATAACATAGAGTGATAACATCTGTTTCGTTAAGTGTTTAAAAGGATTAGTCGCTGAATACAGCTGAAGGATTTTTGTTCAGTCAAAGCACTGGGCAGTCCGAACATTAATTATTTTCACAGTACGGATATGGGAAGCAGTATGACGTTTGTGTCGGGACTGGCTGAGAGATGAGAGACTTTCGCTTAGAGATCATCGGAATACTGACTTGAGTAGTACTTAGAGACAAGGACCAGAAAAGCATAATTTGGGCGGGGATATACCTTTTAAGTAGTTTATTGTGTAAGCGGGTGGGAAATTAGACAAACGCGATAAAGAAAATGGCTTAAGAATAACAGTACACCATTCATAAAAACAGACGATAAGTTGGAAACTTTAGTGAGTCAATGAGATAGCAAGGGGCGCTTGTCATTTAAGGCACACAGTGAAGAATAAAAAGAAAGTAAAGGGTTAGATCTCTGTGGAAGTATAAAAAGGGTGTCGTATATAGTACATGAGAGAGGATACAGTGAAAGGATATAGTGAAAGTACAAAGGGAAAAACAATTATAAAGAGAAAACAAAACATTACCCTAGAGATTTGGGATGATATGGTGAATTTTTTCTGGGTGTGGAAATAACTGGAGGAATAAAGAGGATTATAAAGTAAACCAGTGAAAGTAAAGGGAAAACGATGAATTACATTATGAAGTGTTTGGGGTGATATGAGGCACTTTTTTGGGGTGGGATATGGAACTTAACTGGAGTTAAAAAGAAGAGAAGAGGATTGATCGGCAGTCAAGTCGTAAACCAAAAAGTTCGATTGCTGTCTATAGAAAACCCTTTATTGTGTCGATCTACGAAGCCTTCTGATGAATTGTATAACTCGGAAAAAATAAAGGACGGTGTAAATGAGGAAAACTGATAAGTATTAATTCCAACTTGAAAATGTTAATGATAGGGAAGAAAGATATTGTGTGTTTAGAGAATGAAGAGGGTTTATGCTTTAAGTGCTTCCTTGACAATAAATTAAAATCTTTACAGGGCATACATGGACCTTGAGAAAACTTACGACCCAGCAGACAAAGATGAGATAAGGAGAGTTCAAGATGCATCAAGTGGATTTCCAGGAATATGCAGATGTTTATATGATAAAAGATAAGCTTGTGCTAATGTATGTAAACAAAAAGTGAGTTTTTTTTTAAAGAAGTTGGTGTTAGGAGGTGTCAGTTTTGAGTTTATGGCTGTTCAGTTTCTTTAGAGAAAGGGTTAATGCGAGAATTTAAGGAATTGGACATATTTGAATGGGGCGGAGGAAAATTAATGGAGTTTAAATAGGCCGTGAACAGGCTGGTGTTTGTAGATAATACGGAGTTCAGTGGCGATAGTAAAAAGAGGCAGCAGGAGATGGCATTACAAATTTTGATTTCCATATATATTTAAAATATGGTGCCAGTCTACATTATTCCGCCCCACATGGAAATCGAACCTGGTCTCTCTCTAGCTAGTGAGAGTAGTGTGTTTGTGTGCCTTACGAAGATGTTTAGAGCAAAACAACAATAAAGTACTATATATACTGTACATATATATATATATATATATATATATATATATATATATATATATATATATATATATATATATATATATATATATATATATATATATATATATATATATATATATATATATATATATATATATATATATATATATATATATATATACAATGAAGAATCTGTGAGAAAGAGACCTTAAAATTACAGGAATATCGTCTAATATATTTACCAAAATATTTTTCCCTCAAAGTTGGGAAATGCACTGCTTTTTATATGCAGCAAAGGTCAGATTCTTAACATGAGCAGAGAGAGAGAGAGAGAGAGAGAGAGAGAGAGAGAGAGAGAGAGAGAGAGAGAGAGAGAGAGAAGGGTTTTATGCAATATTATTATTGTTTTTCTCTGGAGAGGGAGAGACCAAGGAGCCAAAGGTCGTCGGCTGGCCAGTTCGGCCCAGAGAACAGCGTTTTGCACACGACTCCCAGCCTGGGCATGCGATGCCCCGACTTTAATGCCCATTACTGACTCACGGAGATATGGACATCAGCATTCTTCGGGGCTCGCTGGGCATCCTTTACGCTTTGGCATTTTCGCTTTTTGCATTCTCCGGCACCTTCCCCTCCAGCATTTAAATTGAGGAGAAACTCGGGGGTTTCAAGGAGGAAGCGAGAGAGATAGAAAATAGATACAGAGAGAGAGACAGAGAGAGATATGCCGAGGAGAAGCCCGGAATTTGAAGGAGGCAGCTAGATACATAGATTGATAGACAGATAGACAGGCAAAAGGCAAAGAGAATATATGTATAATTGTGGAGAAACTGTGAATATCCTAGGTAAATACACGTAAATGCAAATGAGCTTTATATTAGTATACTTACAGGTATGTACATAACTAATTATACACAACTAAAGAAAACGTCTAAATACAAATACATTCATGAATTTATTTACAAGTCATCAACCAAGCCGTAAAATAAATAATTACAAGTACGGAACATTCAAGTCTCTGTGAATAAATACAGGTATGAAGTGTGTGATGCAAGTATGTACTGTAATATAAAATATATATATATATATATATATATATATATATATATATATATATATATATATATATATATATATATATTATATATTATATATATATATATATATATATATATATTATATCTATATTCTAACCAGAACATTTTTAAATTCTTATTAAATACTTACAAATGAAACAAGTGTAATACATTTCTAAATTATCATAAAGCAGTGAGCAAGATAAAAAAACCAAATATAATCACGTATCCGAAGCTCAGCAATTAAAAGCCTTCATGGTCTAAAACTTTAACGAATTGTAGTACTAAATAAAACATTACAACCCAAAACAAAAATAGAGAAAGGTAAAACTTAGTTATAACTTCCGGTCGTGGATGAGCAGTCTGCATAATAAGTAGGTGAAAAATGATTCTGACCGAGGCAAATATTATATGCCAAAAAGGCGTTGCTATTATTCACTTTCAGAAGTTATCTACTGCTACACCTTAAAGAAGAAAGATATAACGGGACGGCAAGATGTATTCGCCCGCAATGTAATGAATTTGAATACTTACGAGCGTGAAGATCTTTTTACAGGAACTAGGCATTAATTCCTTCACCGTGTATTTCATTATTTTCTTTATTTTCCTTGTTTTTTATTGTGAGGCATTTTGAAAATGTTTCTAGATTTCTCATATACCCAGTCACCTATTCTAATTTTATACAGGAAACTGGATAAGCAAGACTGAGAATAGTCTTATGGTACAGTACCCCTGCAGACGCAGAATATTTCTGGACGAATTACCACAGTACTAATGAAAACCGGTACATGATATGGATAAGAGGCCCCATATATCATAAAGAATGCCCAGACATAACTGATTAAAATACCATAGCGGTAAAATTGCCTAAGAAACCTTCCTACAAATTCTGTAAGTGTAAAAAGCTAATGTTATAAAATAAAGTTGTCTAATTATAGCATGAAACGAACAAATACCACGTCCTAAAATATCTGTCCAAAAAAAAAAAGTTGTACAATTTTAAACACTCTCACAGCAACTCATTCTGAATTAAAATATTCTCATGCTCCGAACCTTCATAAGGTCTGAACCATATAAAGACACACACCTTTGCAGCAACTCTTATTGCCATTCATCGATCATCCAAATAAGATCGTAATATTCCTGCTTGCTGTGTTTTAATTTAAAATTGCATCATCAGTCACCTGTTGCACAAGCGCTGGAGCGCTTTCAAACAAAGTGTTAATGATTTGGTACACAAATGGAAATCAATATGATATATTCTGTTAGCTCCCCGTCTCTGCAAAGATGCCCACACACGAATAGCTGAGCGGGCGATCGTGCGCACATACATACATATTCACACACAAATATATATACAGTATATACGTATATATACATATACATATATATACATATATATGTATATATATATATATATATATATATATATATATATGTATATATACAGTATATATATATATATATATATATATATATATATATATATATATATATATATATATATATATATATTATTGTGTGTGTGTGCGTGTCAGAGTTCTTTCATAAAATATATATACAGTATGGTAGGATATAACGTCGTTCCTTAATTCCTGTCTCTCTCTCTCTCTCTCTCTCTCTCTCTCTCTCTCTCTCTCTCTCTCTCTCTCTCTCTCTCTCTCTCTCTCTTCAGTAGTATTGTAAAGACAGCATTTCCATTAGCATACTATTAAGACTTCGGTATATTGAAATTTCGATTTTTTCTTCCCAAATTATAGTGAATTTGTTCTAACACTCGAAACTAACTTTTACAATCCAAAAGACCTGCCTGATATACAATTCATTCTCGCACTGGATGACTGTTTCGTATTGAATTAAAGAAGGCTAAGTAATGTCCTTTTTCTAAATTTGCAAAAAAATAAAAATATAATTCCTATCGAGATCTTGCTTAAAAGATAGTTATAAATCCACTTATTCCGCTTTAACCAAACATGCAATGGATATCATTTCAACGACTTGAAGGCAATCTATACATAATACTTACCTGCGATTTTGTGGCTAAATATAAATCTACCTGTTCAGTAGCGAGAATCAGCGTCTTGCTAATTGCAGGTATGCCTGAAGGTAAGCTATGGAATCAATGATTTGAATCAAATATCACTCTAGTATATTTCATAGTTGACACGGAGACCAGTTTTGAATTCACGCAACCAATCACGATTTCCAATATCATGTATATCTTGGCCAAGCAATGAAGACCAGTAATGCATTCACAAATTCTATTCCACGGCCTGACATTGTTCACAATATCATGAACATTTTAGTCGAATTATACGCTGGTGATGAATTCATGTGTTCTGATTCATTTCCAAGCATCACATAATGAACATTTCAATCCTGAGCTGACGGCTAAATATTTTAATCCAGCCTCCAACTTCAATAACGTTTCAGTCATAAGGACTGTTATGAATTTGCATATAATGTTATGAATTTGTGTACAAAATTCCAGAGTTCAAAGCCTAATGGATTTCTGTCACCAGTTGCGTGTGTGAAATTAATTCAACAATTCCATTTCAAAGCCAAACATCAATGCATGCAAATTCAATTGTTCTCTTCCGAAAATCCGTTCCATGCATAAATCAGTCTTAAACAACCTTCTACTTTTCCAGTAGCAAAATTCGCCATTCAATCATAGTTCGATTATAGACGCAAACAAGCGATACAAAGCCCACTAAATAAACTCTCAGCACCCACTGTATAAAAAACCAACCTTTGACAATCGACTCGCAACAATCGAACTCATTTATTGATTCGTCACCGACTCGCCCCTGACGTATATTGCCACAAAAACACAATGGCATTCTCGGCGTTGCAACTTCGGCCGTGTTATTGTGGGTCTCCCTATTCCACGTCCCCATATACAGCAGGAGATCGAGATGGTCATAACAACTCGATCAGACTCGCTAACAAGGCCATTATGACGATGGGGCTCTTTCGAACCGGCGCATCACGGCTCTGAATCATCGATGATTGGAGGCGAGGCCCCACTCTCGGGAAGAAGAATGAAGAACGAAAAAAAAAAACTGTTTCGATCAGTAACGAGAGAGAGAGAGAGAGAGAGAGAGAGAGAGAGAGAGAGAGAGAGAGAGAGAGAGAGTTGTTTGTAATATGAAACTGATAAGAAGGGGAATAAATATGCGAAAAGAGAGAAAGTCTCAGAGTTGATGACCAGTTGCAAAACCACGTTATGAACATGTACGTAAATAAATATAAAGAGCATCATAGAACAATAGACAGATGGATGGATAGGTAGATAGGCAGATAAATAGGCAGAGAAGAGAGAGAGAGAGAGAGAGAGAGAGAGAGAGAGAGAGAGAGAGACAGACAGACAGAGACAGATAAATAGACTGACAAAGCGAAAGAGAACAGATAAAAAGACTACGATACACGAAAAGGGAGAACGAAAACCTCATCGGAAAAAAAAAAAAAAAAAACAATTTGCATTCTCGTAGTCTGTTAACAAGCGTAGTCAGCGCGTCTACAAAAGAACGGACTGTTTGTTTACCTAAGGATTACGATCATTAACTCCCATCTCACCTGCCGACAGGGGCAATTGGTGCACGCCCATTCTAAAGGAGGTTGCTGAGAAATAATCTGTCGGCTTTCAACAAACAGTGACACGCCCGCACGCCCATCAGATGGAAGGAGGTAACTCATTTGTGGCCTTTCAGTCAGCAGTAATATAAATTGGTCGATTCTATGGACCTGAATAAAGTCATTTCATGGAATTACCATTTGATGTGGATGGCATTCCCCCACCCCCTCCTCCCCCTCTCCCCTCTCTCTCTCTCTCTCTCTCTCTCTCTCTCTCTCTTTCAGTAATTCATGAATAATTTTAATATTTAAATTTTGAAGAGTCTTAATGCTTTTTCATTATATATCGTTGACAATTCTTCTCCAATTCCTTAACTGCTCTCTCTCTCTCTCTCTCTCTCTCTCTCTCTCTCTCTCTCTCTCTCTCTCTCTCGTTTGCTTCTTTTCAACTCAACCAATTATCTATGGATTGAAAGGAATGCAACGGATTAATCATCTTCCTAATGAATCTCATTTGGGGAGAGCACCGACATACAGCGGATTAACGACCAAAGGACGTCTCTAACAAGCTTCCTTCTGTGATGGCAGTATGGATCTCTGTCCGCCGGAAAAGAAAAGAAAAAAAAGTGTCTTGTTATTTCGTTGCATGACGCTTTTTTTTTTTTTTTTTTTTTTTGAGGCTAAGAGGAATACAAAATCTCGTTCGTATTTTATTGCCGTCCAGCTTTGAGAAACGTCCGCCAATTAGAAAAACGAATTAATTCCCTTTTCCTTCGTTGGAAGGATGTTGATGACCCTATTCATTGCGACGCCTGCTTTCATGAATGAATCAATCAATTCTTTACTAGAAGCTCGATTTCAAAACAGCTTAAAAACCCATTGGAGAATTTTCGTTCTAATGACATTCAGCTGAATTGAATCGAATATAGAATTTAGGCCCACGGCCAAGCACTGGGACCTATGACGTCATTCAACGCTGAAACGGAAATTGACAGTAAAAGGTTTGAAAGGTGTAACAGTTGCACTATGAATCAATTGTTAGGAGAGGGTGGAAAGTAAGATGGAAGAAAGAGAATATGAAAGGAGGTACGATAAAAAGGAACAAAAGAGGTTGCGGCTAGGGGCCGAAGGCAAGCTGCAAAGAACCTTAAGTAATGCCTACAGTGCACCGCATGAGGTGCACTAACGGCACTAACCCCCTACGGAGCTAATCCTATTCAAGGTTTATTCCATCCTCCAATACTTTGCTAGTTGAGGATATCTCTATAGCGGCGTCAGTTGTCCATGTATTAAAAAATAATATTTATTATCCAAATGTGTTTAAAGATTACTTGAAAGAGGAATGAGATACCGTATTTTGCATGTTGATTATGTTCGTTTATTCCGAGGTTTTTTTTTAGTTGATTGACACTTTTAATTAGAGATTTAAATGGTATATAAATAGCTATCCTTCTGCAAGAGTAAGGTTATCAGCCAAGGAGTGCTTAAACTTGATAATTCTTTTTTCAAACATGTAAAATGTCCAGATTTCAAGGACGGATTTTTGCTAATAAGATTACCCTCTCTTTTTCCTATCAGGAGTGAATAGTTTTTCCCAGTGTAAGTGCATGTGTGTGGGCGTTCTTTGCATGCCTGTGTTGTAAATGAAATGAAATCCCCGTATTCCGGTAAAAAAAATCTAACAAACTTTTATATTAATATTTAGTTTAATTATGTCCACTAACAGATGAAATCCAATAGGGACTACTAACAAATAACTGAAACATTCCTTTTTCTATAAAATGTAAAGGTGGAGCTAATACCTGCTTTTATTTCAATAAAATCACTGAAACTTTTATGTGGCAGGATGATAGGATGATGTGAAGATATTAATAACCTAATGAAACTCCTCTCTCTCTCTCTCTCTCTCTCTCTCTCTCTCTCTCTCTCTCTCTCTCTCTCTCTCTATAGTTTTTCTGTCTACTTAGACCTCTTTAATCAAATTCTTTAGTATGAATCTAGGTTTGTTTATCGGTTTGTATGGTATTCACCTCTTTCCATTTCCTATTCTTTTCTCTTGCATTTGCCTAATGCCCCTCCTCTCTCTCTCTCTCTCTCTCTCTCTCTCTCTCTCTCTCTCTCTCTCTCTCTCTCTCTCTCTCTCTCCTACACACAGACACACACGTATCTGCAGCATCCCAGCATCCCACCAGCCGAAGGTGCCACGCACGCCTTCTATTCCTGTATTCATAAATTTCGGACAGTGATGAAGCATCATCGACACCCCATCAGATCTTTCAGAAATAATCTGATGAACTTCAGGCCAGAGTTTTATGGTCCCTTAGCATTTCATGCGAGGCGAGGAGCTCTCCAGGTAAAAATATTCCCAAGGTGAAGCGCCGGTCGGAGGCTATTCTGTACCTTTCTCGAGAACCCCATTGTACCACTTTGCCTTCTTTTCACTGTGGCTACATTGGTCCAGGTTTCTGGAATCTCTCTCTCTCTCTCTCTCTCTCTCTCTCTCTCTCTCTCTCTCTCTCTCTCTCTCTCTCTCTACGGGCGGCAAGTTATGGTTTCATTTCTGTGAAAAACCCTTTTCAAGAAAAAAATAAAAAACTGGTATTTTTTTTGTATATGTCCCGTTTACAAAATTTCGTTAATTTATGAGAATTATCAGCAAAGTATGCTAAATTAATATAGTTCTGCCAAACTGCTTTGAAAACGGAAGTATGAACAGCCTTATGCCTTTTCTTTGCTCTCTTATTATTATTATTATTATTATTATTATTATTATTATTATTATTATTATTATTATTATTATTATTATTATTATTATTGCTAAGAAATTCACAACTCGTGAAAAATAGTTTGTGTAATAAAAACCCACAATTATATAGTAAACTGTATTACTATGTAAAAGACAAAAGCAAAGACTTTCGAACACATGCATGGTGTTCCTAATCAGTGTTTAACATAAACCCTGATGAAGATTGTGGATTTTTATTACACATTATTATTATAATTATTATTATTGTTATTCTTTTATTTTTTGGGGTGGGGTCTATCACAGACATCCTATTCAACTGGGTGGTTTTTATAGTGTGGGGTTCCGGGTTGCATCCTGCCTCCTTAGGAGTCCATCACTTTTCTCACTATGTGTGCTGTTTCTAGTAGCACACTTTTCTGTATGATTCCTGGAGCTACTTCGGCATCTAATTTTTCCAGATTCCTTTTCAGGGATCTTGGGATCGTGCCTAGTGTTCCTATGATTGTGGGTACATTATTATTATTATTATTATTATTATTATTATTATTATTATTATTATTATTATTATTATTATTATTATTATATTGTAGTTGTTGTTCTGGAGTGAACCAAAACGGCATGTATTTAACTACTAAACTTCCGTGGGAAGGTATATCCTTATGAAATTAACTCAAGAGTATGAGCTACGTTCAATATAATAAAAAACTAAACGTGTGACTGACTTTGCTTTAATCATATACGTTGCACCTGTGTTAACGACACTGATTTAAGGACCATTAATAAATGCAGCAGAAAATTCAATGTCTAAGTAACTCAGAAGTTTTCTAAGAAAACAAAAACCATACAATTGTCTATAAATTACTGTCGCATGAATTTTTCGTCAAGAAAAGCATTAACGAAAAATTCGACTTCATGTAGCTTGGCAATAATGATAAAGCAGAAATGAGAGGGGGGGGAGGGAACATAAAAGAAGGCAAGTTAAATTTCAAAAGTGAATTATCTAAATCAATCTATGCATATACCGGAGAGCATTTTCCCGAGAGGTAACCAAATACCGAGACCTTTCCCTGAAGCGGGACGCCATATCTTGAAAAACTAACCATTGAATTTTCTTGAAAATAATCTAATTATGGGCATGGCAAAAAAAATTACTAAACGGGGGATCTGGTAAAACCTAACCTACATCTAACCTAGGGGCATGGAAAAACACGGGGAAGGCAATACTAGCATACAAAAGAATTTGAAATCGAGAACAAATTAATGTATGAAATTCTCTATGCAAATGAACAAATAGAATCAATATTAAATATAGAACAGTAAGCATGAATAACTGTAGTTAGTTTTTCAATATTTCGAATATTGCTGACACTGGATGATCGTGTGGGGCCTCCTGTGTATGAAAGCCTACCATTTTTCCATGTTTACAGTAAGTCGGTTCGCGAAAATCAAAAAATGGTCACATTTGCGAGATGTTGTTGAAGTACTCAAGGTGTTCATATTTGTCCACACCTTCTTTAGAGTCTGCGCAAACACAGGTTCTCTTCATGATAAAGCAAACCCCTTTGCAGCCCACTTAGTTTCGACTGAACCGTATATAGAAATCTGTATTATGAATACGTTCACTTTTTACCTTTAAGAAAACACCAACAAATTATTTTTTTAACTGTAATGCCATACAGGCTGTTGTTATAGTCAAATGTTATCAGTGACTGTGATCCTATGGTTTCAAAGATAAACTTACATACCGGATTTATGAATTTTATCTGGAATAAGAAAAGTGAAATTAATATGATAAAATTGCCACTTTAAAAGAAGTTTTTAAAATTTATGATAGCAATTTAGATACGCTCCTGCTGAGTACAAAACGCAAGTGGTTATCATTGCTACAGAATTTTTAATCAAGCTCGAATTCCACTGAATAGCACCAAAGTAGTAACGCGTTCGCTTCTCACCAAAGACCAGCTCAACAATATCCCAGAAAGGCGTTTGGGAGACACCTGACACGGAGAAAAAGAAAGAAAAAAGAAAGAAAGAAAGAAAGAAACAAGAAGAGATTTGATAAGGGAGGAGAGCGCCTAGAGGGAATGAATAATAAGAGAAAAAATGAGAGAGAAAAAATTCCAAGGATCTTCTTTTCCAGGCTGGGCAGATGGCCAGGCAAATAGGATGATTCGAGAGACAATCTTTGTAAGATAACAGAGATTAATCTGATAGATAGTGGGCTATATTATTTATCATTTGCCAGCAAAAAAAGGCTCCCTTCCACACACAGTCTTTCTGATGGGCAGCTGATAAATGACTTGTCACGAGGGAGTGGACGCACAAGGCCTTTTGTCCCTTGGATGTCTCCACACCTCTGAGGTCCCTCGGAGGTGCCTCCGAGGCCCCTTCCTCTGACGGCCATTACGTTTTATGACGATAAAGACTCTCTCTGTGGATGTCCCTGGCTCCTTTGGGGAGTTTTCGTAAATTAATGACGATTTTTTTTGCGTCTGTCAATGAGGTTTTTCCTTTACCCTTTTACCCTTAGAATTCGTGATGATAGAGACTTACGTATGTGTTGCTTCTTTGAGGAGTTTTCGTAATTCAAAGCGTGCATATTTTTAAATTCTCTCTCATTTATCTTTTCCTCCATTGTCAAGGGTAATTCCAACAGCATAGTACGTTATTTCCTTTCAGAATTCCTAACTCCATTCAGTTTCTTGTTCTTTTTTTTTTTTAAACAATGGTATCACGTACCTGCTTGGTCCCCCAGCTGTGATGTATGCAAGGGCAGGCACTATTCTTTATCATTATTTATGTCTCGCTTTGTTATTCGACAGCTCTCTTATGTGCTGTATATTCAGAGACCGATAATCTTACAATTATGTTTCTCAAATCTCTCTTTTCCTCTTACACACTTTCTTACATTCATGAGCAGATGTGAGCTCTGATCATTAGTTACATGGACAAATGAATTTTCATGGAAAGTTTGATTAATAATACACTATTTATAGTAAATATTCAACTATATTTTGCTAGCCTTATGAAATGGCGGCACAGTAAGGATTTTTGTGAAGAGGATGTAAGCGCCATGTCCCCATTCTGACGACAGTTGGGACTCGTTATTAATCACCCATGCAAAGGAATTTTTCTTGAACGAATGCGTATGATCCAAAGGACTTTGGTGTGTGAATTATGTGTGGAAGAATGAATAAATGTAATATATTCATTGGCCAATGTTGCAAGAAACATAAAAGTTTCGAAGCCATAGTTTGGTTTTATTTAAGTTTATATAGTAATTACGTAGCTTACTTGGGTACCCGTGACTCAAATATTGCTCATGCTGTCATCATTGCTCCGTCTAATATTCAGTACGTGAAGTGATTTTAGCCTTGAAACAGACGGCCTATGAGAATTTCTTATTAAGAATACGTCTCCTAAAGCCAGGGCATTCTAAAGATATTCTGGTTCAATTTTCATAATAAATACACCAGTCTACTATGTTGTGAAAAATCAGTTTCTTTGGCTAAATGATTAAGAAATTGTGGGCAACAGGGCTTATCGTTGAAAGCATCTGCTGATTTTTGCAGCTTGTGACACATGTAAGTTTTGCTGACAAAAGTGTTCTTAATACTTTGAGCAAAAAGATGACTGCAGAGAATCAAGATTAAAGAAAAATTAGAGAATATCTGAATATTTTTCTAAAAATGATTTCGATGATTAAACAAGTAAAAAATGCGCTGAAGTTTCGTCAGCGCAATTAAGTTTTCTGTACACCGTATAATCAAGGCCACCGAAGATAGATCTATCTTTTGGCGGTCTCGGTATAATGCTGTATGAGCCGCAGCCCATGAAATTGTAACCACGTCCCGGTGGTGGTGGTGGCGGCATGTCCTATATCGTTGCCAGATGGACGATTATGACTACCTTTAACCTTAAATAAAATAAATACTACTAAGGCTAGAGGGCTGCAATTTGGTATGTTTGATGACTGGAGGTTGGGTGACCAACATACCAATTTGCAGGCCTCTAGCATCTATAGTTTTTAAGATCTGGGGGTGGACAGGAAAAGTGAGGACGGATAGACAAAGCCGGCACAATAGCTTTCCTTTACCGAAAACTAAAACCCTATCTTCGAAGACTGTACAAAATCCGCACGAGGCGACGAGAAAACAGAAACGTACGCATGAATCACTTCGCCCCCAAAATATGGACTTAGCTTTAACAGTCTCTTGACAGGAAGGGTACCGTCCGCATTTCCTTCCAAAATGCACCCCATCTCCCCAAACGATACTTTACAATAAATCTCCAATTAATTTTCGTTCCTGGTTTGACCATCCATCACCGACTCGGCCATCGTGGTGCCTTATAGGGATACCGGACAGTCTGACATTAATTCAAATTAATTATAATTAACTGAAAGAACATGAAAGTCTTGAGGTTGATGTCGTGATGGTATCGGCTACATGAAATAATTGGACATCCGTATATGTTACATGAAGTAAGTACATTGAGTAAGTACATTGAGTAGTCCTGGTCTTTTGTCTATTGCGAGTTTCGGAAAACGACAATGAAATAATGAAAACGTATATATAACTATTTAGCTCATGTCAGGTATGAAGTCTAAATTTATTTCCAATCGATTAACATTTTCTGAAATGTCAAAGAAAAATTAAACAGCTGAACAAATAAATGCATTAAAAATCCATTAAGGGAAACCTTTGATTATCTTCAAATTTGATATAAAAGTGTTCTTTATATTAAATTATGATGTTAACCAGTTTAAACCATTTGTTATCTTCATGAGGTTCGTGCCCAAGTTAACGTACACTTATAGTACAGAGTGATATAATTGTTGATGATTTTTTTTTTTTTTTGTAAATTTCTTATTGACAATAATGCAATTTCTTGAAACATTAACAAAACTCCCACTAAAACCTGTAATTATTATTATTATTATTATTATTATTATTATTATTATTATTATTATTATTATTATTATTATTGTCGTTGTTGTTGTTTTTGTGATACCTACAGTTCAAATTCACACATTTTCACAGAAAAAATCAACAAGCATAAAACATAACAAAACCTACGAAATGTAAAGGACAGTACAAAGGAAAACTGGACACTCGGTAGCACGCCTTCCTGGTACCAACGGCCAGTGAGGAGACCCACGTAAATGTAACAATTCAAACGAACACTGCGCGGTACTTTCTAATACTCAATGCGCCATTTACAAAGATGTAAGCAGTTCTTCAGGTCCCAATCATGATGATGCAAATAAGAGATGAGTTCAACTCGCAAGAGATACTTGCCGTTTATGACCAAGTTCTGTATGCAAAGCTATTGTAATGAAGCGTAACTACCTTTGCCTACAGGATTATTACATCACAGGCGATAGACATTTACCGGAGACCTTTACAGGTGTCAAGGCAAAACACACTGCTCTTAGGCTCGATCTGATTTATGAAAATTAGGCTATAAAACTGAGAACTGGGGCACTATGAGCCATTCTGCGCTTAAGATGTTGTAAAGAGGGTTCAGGGGTGGCTGGACAACATGCTGGAAGAAAGGAAGCGGTAAAGAAGTAAAGTAAAAGGCTAAAATGTGGGTGCGTACAGTGTACCACGCGAGGGGGACTGACGGCGCTACCCACCTACTTAGGCATTATAATCTACAATCAGTACTGGAAAAATTCATCAGTATTTATCTTATACGTTTCAAACAATATCTTGATCATTTACAAAACAAACACAGTCAACTGATATAATTCTGAGCATCATTTACCGGCTTGGTAGGTATACTGCGAGATCTAACTAGAGAATCACGTGGAGCCACCAGATTCCTTCACCTCTCTATGGGAAATAGAATGATTCCTTGGTGTTTCACTTATGCTAAGCAAAATTGCGCCGGTTCCATATCTGTGCATTACAAAAGGTGCCCCAGTTGCATGAGAATAACCCCCAAGTCCACAAAACATATTCTAGTCTTTGATTACAATAGATAAATACTACAGAAATAGAATAAATTACTGTATATACCATTAGGTAATGTTATTGTCAGAACATTAATGTAGTGTTTAGCCAAGTTTTGAGCCTAGGGATTTTTTTTTTCTCAACCCTGGCTTTGTACATATATTCCGTGCTATGTTTTGCATCACCTCCTAGAACTGTGTACTGTAAGTGGACCAGTACGTATTGTCTGTTACATATACTGGGAAGCAGAATATAATGTTTGTCTGTATACATACAGCCTATCTATCCATCTATTTAGAAGGGCACATATACATAAGGCAATTTTTTTATCAGTATGCTGTTACTCGAAAATCAATTATAATAATTTTTTTTCTTTTTAAGTTTTCTCAATTTAATGCTTATATTACCGATTTATCCGTATAAAAAAGGGTTAATTCCCTTATCATATATCAGATGTCTCCCATTTTGTAACATAATAAAACTGTTGTTTTATGATTACAGGTTTTGCTTTGGCAACAATGATTATTGTCATTACTTATACATGTTTTTGTTTTCGTTATAGAATTTTAATTATTTCATCATATCTCGAAAAAATGTACCAGTTTGATGAAAATCCCCTTTTGATAAGAACTCACTGGAATCCGCAGTTCAAATCAGGTTTTCTCTCCCGCCTTGAATTATTATTATCGGAAAGTGGGCAACAATTAAGCAATCACAGGATAATTCCATTAATCATTTCCTTCCCTCACAAAAAAAAAAAAAACTCGAGCCTCCAAAAAGAATGACTTAAGCGCCTAAAACGATTCTGAAAGCGGCTTGCAACTCATGCCAAAAGCACTTGTTTGCAAACCTCATCGCCCATCAAAGGAGGCTGCTGGAGAAGCAACAACACACTCATCATCCCTCCGTGTCATAATAAAGGGATGCACTATACTTCTTGGTGAATACCCCTCCCCCCCGCCCCCTCCCCCCCTTCAGATCACACTCCCGTCTTCCCCTTCCTCATTAACCCCCCTACGTTGCAAATCCATTAATAAATATTATTTTAATAAATATTATTCGTCGTCGGTCGTTATTCTTAAACTTACGGTCACATTCCCGATTCCCTACCCGGGTATGGACCCCGAAAGAAATTCTTCTTCCCCTCATCTACGCCCCTGGAGCCTTCTCACCCCTAAACCACCTCCGGCCCCAAAGAAATCCCCCATTTTCATAAATCTACCCAACCCAAAGGAACCCCACCCACGTCTCTTGAACCCTTTCCACCCGCGAACACTCCCTCACATAACATTTATGTACCCCATAAGAAATCCTCCTACCATCAAACGCTCTCTCACACACACACACACACACACACACACGCACTCATACACACTTTATGAATGCTCATCCCAACCCCGTCCCCTGGCACCACAATATTTAGGCGCCCGAGAGATAAATGGAAGGACGCTGAAAAAGACTTCACGATAATGACGTCATGATTGGTCTCGTTAGGACGAGGGCGGTCCGCCCCGACCCATTGTATCCAGTCTCCGGAATAATTACACCGATCAGTGTCAAGAGGGACTCGCTGGGCGTCGTCAGCCTTCTTGACAACTCTCCTACGAGCAGACACTTAGGAAGGCTCCTTTTAAAAAGCTTCTGACAGACTCGAGAAGGAGATGGAAAATAAATGTACGTGCTATAATATCTTGTTCTTTTTTTTTTTTTTTTTTTTGAGGGTTTAACAACATACTTCCCCCGACGCCATCTTTTCTCGCTCCCCCACAAACAGCTTTTTTTTTTTTTTTTTGCTTCTTCCATTTCCCGAGAGGAGTAAACCACCCGTTTAATATCCCCTCACATTTCCTTAATATTACCACAGCGAAAACTGCTCTTAAAAGTATCCTTGTAAGAAACGAAGAAACGAAAATATGAATATTAAAAATACGCAGACATCTAAACATTCTCAGAATGAAAAGGAAACCAATTTTGATAAAGTTCCCACAAATTCGCAGTTCGTTCCAAAAATTGTTCTCAAGTGACGTCCAGCAGGATGTGACACAAAAGAACAACACGGAAAAAGTTCTTAACTGTTCTCCTGAATGTCTCGAATTTACTTAAGAATCATGACATTCCCTTACTCGGCATTCGAGTGTCCATGATTCTGAATGACTTCAAGACTTATTGACGATTTACGATTCTCCTTGTTGTTATTATGCCGGGGATGTTATAAGTACATCTCAGGCATATTATTTGAATAACATCACTCGAGTATTAAGTCCTTGTCTGAAGTCTTTTAAGACTTGTGTGTACTTTGGCGCTGGAGTGCTTATCCTGGTGTATTAGACGTGTGAAGGAGGCATATTGGCTATATATATATATATATATATATATATATATATATATATATATATATATATATATATATATATATATATATATATATACTATGTATATATATATATCTATATATAATAGCATTTGACAATAAATACGGCTGTATATATAAAAATAAATATAGGATATATAGCGGTTATATATAAAATTATTGAAATATATATATATATATATCCTTCATTTTTATATATATATATGCTTCTGTAACATTTAATACCATTTTTGACAATAAATATATAAATATATGAGGCCACATATAAAATAAACGATAGGATGTATATAGCGGTTACGTGTACATTGAAAATTTTTTGTAATACAAAATAATGTGAAGATAAAAAAGCCCACTGCTTGATACTTGCAACCATATTTTTTCGAGCACTTCCTTCATTTTTCATGGTAAAATTCAGATGATATCTGTTGTCACATGCATTTAATACATTATACTATATATATGGCCGTTATATATATATATATATATATATATATATATATATATATATATATATATATATATATATATATATATATATATATATATGTGAATGTCTTTTACTGTAATGCAACAGTATAATGTGAAGATAAAAAGGCCCACTTTTGAACGTTGCAACCATATTTGATAAGCAGTCCACTTCCTTCTGAACCAGCGACCGGTTCACTGGTAAAATATGGACAGATGATATGAATACATGAGTATATATACAAAGCATATGTAGGTGTGGCAGTAAGTCTTCGTTGGTATGCAGAAGGCCGTTTGACTCAGGATTATGAATGGAAATTGAATGTATACAATATATATATAAATATATCCAATAAATATATATATATATATATATATATATATATATATATATACATATACACACACATATATATATATACAGTATATATATACATATATATATATATATATATATATATATATATATATATATATATATACATATGCATTTTCCATTGGAAAGGGTGTGATCTTCTGACAGGTTTAAGGTGAACTTACGTGATATGTTAGACATCGTAGATAAAAGCCTTCTATATTGCTCTATCGAGGTAACTGATATCTGAAGTGGCACCCCAAACATAAGAACAATACACCACATAAAGACCATATAAATCTTAGGTAATTTCTCTAAGAAATAAGTACTGTAGAATTACACAGTACCTAGAAACCCATCCCATCTCTTTAGAGGGCTTAACAAGGTCACCAGGTGTGAATGTTCAGAGACGTCAATTTATTTCTGGGTCCAAAACCTTATAGATTGGAAAGGTTTAATTTCCAGATTATCTGAAAACAGAAGGAACGCAAGTTAAATACGTTGGAGATATATTTGTCTCGGAAACATTAAAATGAGCTGAATTTCGTCTTCTCAGCTCAGTGATTTATCGAAGTCCACAATAAATAGCACCATAAAAGTCTGCGGAAAATAATGCAATAAAATAGTCTCGTACGACACTTGAAATTAGTTTTCAGATAAAAAGATAATTAAGTAAACTCAGATATATGAAGAACGATTAACATTACATAACATAACTTTACGAAAGGTTTTTGGGAGATTAGGCTAGCTATAATAAAAGTAATAAGAATAGGATGATAGTTGAAAGTATAAGAGCAGTGACTCTTTCGAGGAGCAGGCTGAGACAGTGTGCTTCCAAGGTTGCAAAATACTGAATTGAATTGAGTATAGAATTTAGGCCAAAGGCCAGGCACTGGGACCTATGAGGTCATTCAGCGCTGAAACGGAAATTGACAGTAAAAGGTTTGAAAGGTGTAGCAGGAGGAAAACCTCGCAGTTGCACTAAGAATAAATTGTTAGGAAAGGGTAAAAAGTAAAATGGAAGAAAGAGAATATGAAAGGAGGTACAGTAAAAGAAACGAAAGGGGTTATAGCTAAGGGCCGAAGCCACGCTGAAAAGAACCTTAAGTAATGCCTACAGTGCACTGCACGAGGTGCACTGACAGCACTATCCCCCTAAGGGGTGCAAAATACTGAGAATGTATGATATTAAGTCCATAGGCATATAATGTCTTTACCGATCTTTTAAAATCAAGGAATTAGGAAATGGAAATGATAAAAAATATAGCAAAGGAGTTCACAAGGGAGGAACGAGGATACATGTAATCAAAAAAAACTCAAGACTAGTCAGCAACAAACAATTAACCAAAGTGTATTTGTCAAGGAGGCTCAATTATAGAACCATCAGGTCGAAAAGAATCTCTCTCTCTCTCTCTCTCTCTCTCTCTCTCTCTCTCTCTCTCTCTCTCTCTCTCTCTCTCTCTCTCTCTCTCTCTCTCTCTCTCTCTATATATATATATATATATATATATATATATATATATATATATATATATATATATATATATATATATATATATATATATTATATATATATATATATATATATATATATATACAGACATATATATATACATGTATAATATATTATATAATAATATATATGTATATATATATATATGTGTGTATGTACATATATAATATATTATATAGTAATATATATATACATATATATATATATATATATATATATATATATATATATATATATATATATATATATATATACATATATTACTCATCCAACAAAATCTTACATACAAGGACCAAATCCACACGTTTAGTTCTCATTTTACTGATCAGTATATTGCTACCTAAATATTTAGTTGGTAAATTTTTAAGGCCATAACCTATAATCACCATTCTACCACTGGTCCTTTTTGCGCTGTACCTGAAAAATGATATTATTTTAAACATAAGCTCACACACTTAACATCAGACAACAGCTATTCGAAAATGAATATAATTCGAGCACGCATTGCACGAACTTGGAAAAATAACACCCATTAGTGTTGTATCTGATAGAGGAAAAATATTTTGACAGTTACCGACTACGTTATTTAATTCACTTGCACAAAGACATTTTAACACCTAGTCATCTAATTTACATTCACAAAGATGGCGTTGCTAATGAGAACTCGTTATTTTACCTTCAAAATATAGGAAACATTTCACTAAAAAATACAGAAACGAAATGGAAGTTAAATAAGTAGGAAAATACCACAAGGAAATCTAGGAAACAAATGGAAAACAAGTGAAAAATGCGCCGAAGGTTCTTCGGCGCAAGCGAGTTTTCTGTACAGCCGCTACAGCGTATAATCAAGGCCACCGAAAACAGATCTATCTTTCAGTGGTCTCGGTATAATGCTGTATGAGCCGCCGCCCATGAAACTTTAACCACGGCCCGGTGGTGGCATGTCCTACATCGTTGCCAGATGCACGATTATGGCCAACTTTAACCTTAAATAGAATAAAAACTACTGAGGCTAGAGGGCTGCAATTTGGTATGTTTGATGACTGGAGGGTGGATGATCAACATACCAATTGGCAGGCCTCTAGCCTCAGTAGTTTTTAAGATCTGAGAGCTGACAGAAAAAAGTGCGGACAGAATAAAGTGCGGACGGACAGACAAAGCCGGCACAATGACTGATAGCAACCACCACCTAGGAAGCCTAACAATACACCACTCCCTATTGCACATAGCGCACACACATATAAACCTTAGAGACAGTACATGCATATTCTCAAAGCACAAACAAGAGGGAGTAAGATGGATTAATCTCCTCGCCAATGGGAGAAAGATCAAAGGTGAGAACTGACTGGATCATCAGTTAACAGAGGAGGACTGGTGGAGTGCCTCAGGTAAGAATGCTGGTTCCTGCATTGTTTCTCATTTACATAAAGATCTCCTTTGGAGGTGTAACATGAGTTCCTGAAGGAAAAAAATATTATTTGCGGAGAGAGAGAGAGAGAGAGAGAGAGAGAGAGAGAGAGAGAGAGAGAGAGAGAGAGAGAGAGAGAGAGAGAGGATCAAGTTATGTACGAGTAGTTCCTTTTCATTTCCCTTTACAGTTCATCTTCGTTTCACTTGAAAATAAAACTTGAGCGAAGGCAGCCAAAATATGACTATAAACTTATTTTTTTACCGAAGGAAAAAAGTTCAAGCCTTACGGGACATTTACAACTTAGTTAGGAAGATAAACATAAAAATTCTACTTACTACTTTACATTGTGTCATTTACTTTTTGTAATGTGTGTGTGTGTATATATATATATATATATATATATATATATATATATATATATATATATATATATATATATATATATATATATATATATATATATATATATATATATATATATATATATATATATAAATATATATATATATATATATATCTGGATAATTGTCTTGATCTTGTTTGTCCTTCCCAGGGTAACAGTAGGGGGGACATGACACAGTCACCCACCCTGCAAACCGGTTTGTCCGCTCAGGATGGAGGCAGGGTTGCTAGGGGATATGGAGGGAAGGGAGACAGCGGCCGTCGGGTTCCAGCATGCATAGCGTGTGCCAAAAAAATCGTGTGTGTATATATGTATATAATGTATATATATATATATTTATATGTATGTATGTATGTATATATATATATATATATATATATATATATATATATATATCATCTCTATAATGTTTAGTAAAATATTCCAAGTTAATTCTTCAGCTATTTGCCCAGGAAAGGATTCAAGATATTTTCCTGAAATACAAAAGGAGTTTCGAATATAAGGAATAACAATTATCCTGTTAAGATAACAAAAAAATGCAGCTACACTAGCCTGAGTTTTAGGTTCATCTTGTCTAAATTAAGTAAAAATAAAGAAACAAAAGTGCGGATTCATGGATAACAATAAAGTTGTTTAAGAATATTGTAAAAAAAAAATCTAAAAAAATCACCTTAAAACTTCTGGCTTTATTGTGTAACTTATTTTACAGTAAGCGTTTTGTTCTGTGACAAAAGGCATTTCCACCAAGCCAAAATCAGAGTTTCTACAATAATAATATTTCGATAGTACTTCCTTTAAGAGCGCTTTTATTTTTTATTCATTTTTTGTCAGATGAGCCCGTGCTTGGCAAACTAGTTCCATGAATGTATCAGTTTTAAATTCTCCAAATATCACTTCAGTGTGTTCTCGTATCCGTAACTAATACTTGGAATAAACATGGACCTCGTTTTTTACATATTTCTAATTTTTAGAAGATCTTTATGGCATTTAATCGTTTCTTGCTGAGGAGGACTTAATTTCGATAGTCCAACCTAATTATAGATAACAATACTGAAAATTTTAAAATGACTCTTTTTAACATATTAACATTATACGTCTGGAGATTATCTGTTTTAGTTTTCTGTAAAAGAAAACTGTTGCCCCGGCTTTGTCTGTCCGTCCGCACTTTTTCTGTTCCCCCTCAGATACAAACTACTGAGGCTAGAGGGCTGCAAATTGGTATGTTGATCATCCACCCTCCAATCATCAAACATACCAAATTACAGCCCTCTAGCCTCATTAGTTTTTATCTTATTTAAGGTTAAAGTTAGCCATAATTGTGCGTCTGGCAACGATATAGGACATGCCACCGCCGGGTCGTGGTTAAAGTTTCATGGGCCGCAGCTCATACAGCATTGTACCGAGACCACCGAAAGATATATCTATTTTCGGTAGCCTTGATTACACGCCGTAGCGGCTGTAAAGAAAACTCGACTGCGCCGAAGAAACTACGGCGCATTTTTTACTTGTTTAAATATGTGGACATCATACGTCTGGACAATATCAGTTTTTCATGTGGCAATTGATTTTTTTTTTCTTTTGCATTTCTTCCTATTGATTTTTTTATTTTTTTTTTTTTTTTTGAAAACACTGCCGTTTTAAAACTTATTCGCTATTAGCATCGTCATTAGAATTTAAATTATACGAGTATGCGTTAAAGATTCATATCTTACTTTAACAGCTAAAATATGATCTGCCAGATTCTAGGGGCTACCAGTATCATTTGTTACTCTGGTACTGACACAGGAGAAATGTTCTTAAGATGTAAGACACTGAGATTTCAATTCTTTCTCGAAAACCAGTCTTTTACTGAATCAAATGGAAGGCGTTTTAGAAGAAAAAACTTCCCACCAAGTCGTCTTTAAAGTAAAGAAAACAAAAAATTTTAGAAACCTTTGAAAAAGCTACTGCAGTGTTGAACTATGCTGAACTGAATATAGAAAGGCCAAGCACTGGCACCTATGAGGTCATTCAGCGCTGAAACGGAAACTGACAGTAAAAGGTTTGAAAGGTGTAACAGGAGGAAAACCTCGCAGTTGCACTATGAATCACTTATTAGGAGAGGTGGAAAGTAAGATGGATGAAAGAGGAGCATGAAAGGAGGTACAGTAAAAGGAACAAAATGGGTTGCAGCTAGGGGTCGAAGGCACGCTGCAAGGAACCTTAAGTAACGCCTACAGTGCACCGCACGAGGTACACTGACGGCACTAACCCCCTACGGAGAAGATAATTCTGGAATGACATGTAAGACCTAGGGTGCATTCGTTGGTCACTTAAGTAACGCCTACAGTGCACCGCACGAGGTGCACTGACGGCACTAACCCCCTACGGGGGTGTGAACCAGTGGCCCTTCAACAAATATATATAAATGCTGACGCTCTGTAAAGCGAATAGGCTGTCCTAATTGCCACAGAGATAAAGATGACAGATATTTCGCAAACACTAAAGAAAGCATAATTACCTGAGTAAGAAAAAAAATGAGGCCACCTCATCGAGGTAATTTGTCTGGGCAAGCCTTAAAATAGAAGAACAAAGCTCCAATAATAATAAAGGAAGAGATATGAAGCATTTGGCATTAATATTACCATTTCAGTAAATATGAATCATTAAATTGTTAACACGAATTTTAGCAGAATTGGTTTCAAGAGATTTTTATTAAAAAAAAAATTATCATTAACAACTAAGAAATTTCAAAAATCAATTGGCGACGTCCAATACTGGAGAACTTAAATGCCCATTCACTCAAATGTCTAGTTAAAACTCTCCGCAATAATTAAAGTTACCTATCGCACGTAAACATATGCATCTCTTCAACCTGAACTCACAAAGGTAAACCTATAACCTGCTGCCGCATACCATGTTTGGCCCATACTTAATGCGGCAGCCGAGGTATCTATCAATGTGGCTATATTCGGCTCTTCTTAGCACTCACTGTCAATGCTTTGTATTCTGGCCTCTAAGGGATGAACACCTGGGGTGCGTTCACTCTCGTTCAGCAGGGGAAGGTAAAGAAGCTGCGAATTTAACGCTTCTTCATTGTGTCCTCAAAAAGATAACATTTATAATGTTTTCAGTTATTTCTGACTGCCATTAAATAACTATTTAAAGATCGGGGTTATTACATAATAATTTCATGTCTAAAGGTCAAGGTCATTCCATAGTGATTTCCTGCTACTGAAACTTACTTCCTGAACGGGACTGGGGCAATAATTTTCAGTTAGCCGGAGAGAGAAGTAAAATCGTTTTTTCTATATATGTACTTGAATTATAAATGAATTTTTACTATTATTGTTTAAAATATCCATACAAAATGCTTAACCTCACGTTATGCAAAATCAGACAAAATTAATATTTACTGTTCTGCCTAAGCAAAACGTTTCTTGTTCATTCCTGAAATATTTAATTCTCTTTCCCGTCATTAGGAACTAACCGTCAATGATAATAAGGAAAAACAACTTTATTAACACGTGCGAGAGCGCTTGCAAATACACACATACACACATATATAATATATAAATACATATATATAATATATACATATATATATATATATATATAATTTATATATATATGTGTGTGTATATTATAATAAATATGTATGTATATATATATATATATATATATATATATATATATATATATATATATATATATATATATATATATATATATATATATATATATATATTTATATATAAATATATATATAATATATAATATATATATAAATATATATATATATATAGATATATATATATATATATATATATATATATATATATATATATATATATATATATATATATATCTGTATATTGCAAATGCCTGTTAAATGAGCGATTTATACTTCAGATCTCAAGGATGACTGGGTTACTTGTCTTCTGAGTTGCAAGAATACAGTTTTACCAATCCTGTTATGGGCAAGTAAGTTTTATGTTATTACTGCGTATGCTCTTACCCGATGTTTACTCAGATATACTTTCATATATGCTTGCAACATTCATATGGTATACTGATATTGGTAACATTATTGCTTTTTGAGAATCATACTGCCTGAGCTAATTTTCTGTAAAAGAAAACTATTGAGACGGCTATTTTCTGTCCGCCCTCAGATCTTAAAAACTACTGAGGCTAGAGGGCTGCAAATTGGGATGTTGATCATTCACCCCCCATCAAACATACCAAATTGCAGCCCTCTAACCTCAGTAGTTTTTATTTTATTTAACGTTAAAGTTAGCCATAATCGTGCTTCTGGCAACGATATGGGATAGGCCACCAACGGGCCGTGATTTAAGCCTCATGGGCCGCGGCTCATAGAGAATTATACTGAGACTACCGAAAGATATTTTCGGTGGCCTTGAATATACGCTGTAGCGTCTATACAGAAAACTCGATTGCGCCGAAGAGACTTCGGTGCATTTTTTACTTGTTTTTACATTATAACGTGATTCAAGATCTGTCGGTATTTTATAATACATATCCATAAAAAAATACCAATTCTCAGTAAGTGATATCTACTTTGATAAAAAAAAAGTGAAAATTTCCGGCCTCTGAACAACTATGAGTCGGATAAAGCTAAAACTATTTTATTAATTTATTTTTCATTGTAAAAACCAGCTGCACATATTCGCTTATATGAAGCCAAAGGCTGAAAAATCCTGATATTCAGCAGCAAATATTTCTGAAAAAAATGTGAATATCATCGATTTTGAAAAGAAAACGATATAGATTCTCGGAAATCCTGCTTTATAGTCTTGCTGTTTAGTACTACTAAAATAATGCAAATAATCTACTTTAAAGTTTATCAACGAAATACATAACTTTACGCCAGCAATTAAAATTTTCTCACCTCTAAGAAGCTTTTTTAATCTCTAAAATTTCATTTTAGAGTCAGACCAACTCACGATAATATATCGCTAATAAATAAGATATTATTCCTCATTCCTCCACCCACACCCTTGGGTTTCAGGTTGCGTTTGAAAATGTAGTTTTTTGAGATATTATTTTTGTGTCCCAAAGGGCATGACCCATGCAGACTGAATCTGATGATGTGGGGTGACTCTGGAAGCCCAGAAAATTATATAAAAACTTTTCAACGCAAAGGTTTCTTTTGGTAAAAGCTGAAGATAAAAAAACTCATTTAGATTTGTAATTAATGATTCAACGATATTGTGACGTGATAATGATCGCCTTGAAATTTCAATTAAGACCTTTAATTGGTCTTATAATACCTTCCAACTCTAACTTTCTTATTAAATTTCATCGGGTTGCTTACTAAATACAAGCATGTGCCTTTATGTGTGAGTACAGTACATACATCTATTTGGTAAAAGTACTGTAAATGAATTGTAGCTGTGTTACAGAGAATGGAACATAATGAAAATCCCGAAGTGAATAGTCTTGGCACTATTTGGAAAATCATACATGATATTTGTTGAAAACAGAGGAAGCGCCGTATTCTCAGCATGCTATAAGGATTAGTCACGCGCGCACACACACAGACATACACACACACATACACATTAATATTATATACAGTATATATATATATATATATATATATATATATATATATATATATATATATATATATATATATATATGTGTGTGTGTGTGTGTGTGTGTGTGTGTGAGTATGTGTGTATGTGTGTGTGTGGTCTGTCTGCTTGTGTTTGTTTGTGCGTCTGTCCATATCGTGTATTATCGTGTCTGAACTCATGCTTTTATCAAAGGACCCTAAAAGCAGAAATATGTGACTGATATGCTGTCGGCATACAAAAATACATAGAAGATTTGGTTCATATTTCTGCGATTACCTGCACAAATCTTACTCTGGGTTCAAAGCAAAATTGCTTGGACCGTTCATCAACGTTGAATTATTTCTCTGAATCCAAGTATATGCGACGTCCGGTATTTAATACAACAGTATCCTAGAAAAACCTGAAAGCGGGTTGATATCATCTCTCTCTCTCTCTCTCTCTCCATATATGACTTCTAGGAGGTCACAATCCTTCAGCCTGAATAATGCTTTCCTTCTGTCTCGGAAATCCCAAGAATCACTAACTTGGGTTATTCCCTTGACTGACATTCCAGTGTTACACTATACATACATGTATACACATACACACATACATACATTACATATACATATATGTATATATATGTGTGTGTGTGTGTGAGATAAACATTAGTCATTACATCGAATGAGACGTACACTCCCCTTTATTAAACGCATGATATTCTCTTAACTGACAAATATGTTCTTTTATTTACTTATTTTCGTAATTTATACTGTTATAATTGTTTACACACACACACATATATATATGTATATATACATACATATATATATATATATATATATATATATATATATATATATATATATATATATATATATATATATATATATATAAATATATTATATACATATATTTATATATGTATATATATACAGCATATACGAAATTTTTATCGCACCGTGATTTATATACATCCAAGAAGCTACAAATGTCGCTTAATATCCAATTCACGCCACTTCGGGAATATCCCCGATGGGGAATTATCACCGAAGGCGAATTTTTAATACTGATAAATGGATCGGAACCGCCGGGTCTCGAGCCCTCGACAAGGTAACTTCCAGAGACTCCATTCGACGGTCAAACCATTGAGCCACCAAGAGAGGTACAATAAGTTAATGCCGAATCTGCCGTGCTTATTTACCCGTCGAGAGCTGGGAAATCGTACTTGGCTTCGGCATTGACCCACCTCCACCATGGTAGCTCATTGGTACGTTTGGAACACGCAGCTCTTATTATGAAATTTTTATCACACCGTGATTTATATAACACGCAGCTCTTATTATGAAATTTTTATCACACCGTGATTTATATACATTCATGAAGCTACAAATGTCGCTTAATATCCAATTCACGCTACTTCAGGAATATCCCCGATGGGGAATTATCACCGACGGTGTGACCGTCGAATGGAGTCGCTGGAAGTTGCCGAGTCGAGAGATCGAGACCCGGGGGTTCCGATCCATTTGTCACTTTAAAAACTCCCCTTCGGTGATAATTCCCCATCGAGGATATTCCTGAAGTAGCGTGAATTGAATATTAAGCGACATTTGTAGCTTCATGAAAATACAGTATGTATATGTATATATATATATATATATATATATATATATATATATATATATATATATATATATATATATATATATATATATATATATATATATATATATTTATTCAGCTTTAACTTTGCAATAATTACAAAAGTAAATAAAAGAATAAAAGAAAATATTTGTCATTCAAGATAATATCAAACCATAAATACAGGGCAGTGTGCGTCCAATTCCATATAACGACTAAGGTCTCTCATATATATATATATATATATATATATATATATATATATATATATATATATATATATATATATATATATGTATATATATACATATATATATATATATATATATACACACTGTACATATGTATACAAATGTATATACATATATGTATATATACATGTGTGTGTGCGTGTGGATGTCTATGTTTCTGTGCAAGAGTGAAATTAATTTTAGTCATAATAGAGCTGCGAATGGTAGTGATACTGCGAAGTCGGTATAATAAAAGTTAATTTTCCTGCTCGTTTACTGCACTCTCGAAAAAAAAAAATGAGACCCAAATTTTCGTTACAGAAAGAATTTGCCTCGTGGAAGGAAGTCACTGCAGAGGATCTCCGTATCAAAAAAAGAGGAAAAAATACCCGTTTTTTCCTTTATCCCGTTATGGAAAATGCGATTCCAGAATTGACTTCACCAGAGGCACCCCAACCCTGGAATTATAACCGCAGAATAATTAAGAAATGAGCGAAGAGTAATGGAAAACTATAAATCTTAACGGACAAGAAAGCTCATCTAGTGTCTGTCAAGCGCTCTTTTTATATTCTCTGATTTTTCTCTTTTTTCCTTTGGCAATGGGAACGGATTTTGAGGGGAGAAATTGATATAAACAAGAAGAATACTGCGAGAGATAGGAAGGGGCAGGGTGGTGCCATAAGTTATAACTTATATTTCGATTCTTTTTCCCCCCCAACTTGGAGGAGGTGGTGGGGAAGGGGGGAGGGGAGGTGGTCCATTGGCGAATTGATATAAGCACGAGGACTGGTTATGGGGGGGGGGGGGGACGGATCTGGAAGAGGATCTGGGATGGGAAGCTTAGATTGTGGGCGGGGGAGTCCAGGGGATAGGAAGGCACGTAGGTAGGTAGGTGTCTGAGAGCTATCATTAGCCAGCAGTTGCAACCTCCAGATTGCCTGGCAGGCCGTCCTGTCTCCGTTTATTTATGAGGGCAGCTCGCTCTCAATCTTGCGTGCTGAATGAGCTTTCGACGGAATTATCAGCGCCCCGAATGAAAGTGTCCAGGCGGCGTCCGGGTACGCCGCCCTAAACGCCTGTGATCGTCTCGGTTTAATAACGTGGATTGCCGGCCGTCGCTGTCCACGACAGATAGAATGCATCTCGGTCTATTTACACTGACTTTCTTGCGTACGGCAGATAGGTATATAGATGAAGAGACAGATAAATAGATAGATAGGTATAAAAATGAAGAGACAGATAAATAGATAGATATTTAGATAAATATATTTATATATATATATATATATATATATATATATATATATATATATATATATATATATATATATATATATATATATATATATATATATATATATATATATATATATATATATATATATAGAGAGAGAGAGAGAGAGAGAGAGAGAGAGAGAGAGAGAGAGAGAGAGAGAGAGAAAAGTGAAAAAAAAATATTTTAAATACAGGAACGGCTGTACATACATAAATACATAATGAAAAGTCCTTTGTCTATAAACAAGAGAGAGAGATTGACTTACGAGTAGTCATGCAATAATAAATTCTAGGCTCCTGGGAGTATCTGCATCAGC
This sequence comes from Macrobrachium rosenbergii, assembly GCF_040412425.1. Classification (NCBI taxonomy): domain Eukaryota; kingdom Metazoa; phylum Arthropoda; class Malacostraca; order Decapoda; family Palaemonidae; genus Macrobrachium; species Macrobrachium rosenbergii. Next base: position 24,863,082 of record NC_089764.1, on the reverse strand, counting down.
AACGATAACCACTACAGCAAAAAAACAAAAATAATATTAATTTGATATGCACGTACGCCATTTAGACAATGGCGAGTTCCTAATAGCGAGTTCCTGATCAGGTCAATTCGATCCGTGAAGCTCCTTTCAGACGACCTACCCCAAAAACCGACCCTTCACTTCGCCAATAGCTGCGAGATAATGGAATTGACTCGAATCTGCATCTTGGAACGCAGGAAAATTGAAAACTCTCGCGAAACGAAATAAAAAAAGATAATTTCTGGAAACTCCACCTTTACTTAGTGGAGCCGCTAGCACCCGGGAGGAAGCTCGTAATTCATAAACCGTCACTTGAGTAAGGGAGAACTTAAAATTCCACCGGGGGGGGGGGTGGGGGTTGAAGGAAGGAGGCGAGAGGAAGCGGGGGGACTAGAGGTGATGAGGACCGTTGTGACGGCGATGTAACTAATAATTTAGGGGTGTGATTATAGTCTGATTATTCTGATTACAATTATTTTCGGCTGTCAGGCCTTTATTGTTTAAAATGAGTCATGGCCGCGTCATAATTCAAACGCAGGACATTATCGAACTTATATTTTTTTCTTCTTCTTCGAAGGCTTCGATTCAAGATGGCTGAGGCAATGAATGTTTTATAGCATGAGAGGCTTTTAGAAAGTGCCTTCTCTCTCTCTCTCTCTCTCTCTCTCTCTCAGACGGGCTCCGCCTATCACTCAAATAGCACCTTAGACACTGCACGTCGATGATTATGAATGGTTCCAAAATGATCATTTAAAGTAATTTACTTTCAATGTAATACAATGGCCCTTACATTATTTTATATCGCCTTGACTGGCGCTCTCGAAAATAACCTCATTCTCGGTGTCTATTATCTTGTCCGCGTATTAATCACTCCTGGGGTAAAAGTTGACCAATAAATTTCGCTCTTTGTGAAAGTTTCTGTTACATTTACCTCCTAAATAATAATAACGAGAAATGTCTTAAACATGCTTGGTAAAAGTTAAACGTTAAATGGTTTTATGTAGCGCTTCCGTTTTATTTACTGAAATAATAATAATAATAATAATAATAATAATAATAATAATAATAATAATAATAATAATAATAATAACGAGAAATGTATTAAACATGCTTGGTAAAAGTTAAACGTTAAATGGTTTTATGTAAGTGCTTCCGTTTTATTTACTTCGGAAATAATAATAATAATAATAATAATAATAATAATAATAATAATAATAATAATAATAATAATAATAATAATAATAATAATGAGAGACAACTATTACAACAGGCAGAAAAAAAAATCAAGAAGAATATTGTTGGCTGAGCGATTTATGATCAAAAATAAAAATATAAATCACTGCTTGCAGCAACAATCGAATCAGTGGCTACAGCCTGCATATAATGTTACACTCAACGAGTTAACAGGCGGACTGGCTAGTACCAAACGCTTCAGATTAAAGAGATTAAAATATCTTTTATTAATGCCGAGAAACACGATAGATAATTTTTCTTTCTGAAAAGGGATTCTGTATCAGATATATCAGATTAATGTGACTTTATAATAGCGTTGGCTCTTATTCAAGGAACAACTTGTTTTTACTGTTCTGAAAAGAAACCATTGTGCAGGGCCTTGTCTGTCCGTCCACACTTTTTTTCTGTCCGCACTTTTTCTGTCCTCCCTCAGATCTTAAAAACTACTGATCCTAGAGGGCCGAAAATTGTTGTGTTGATCATCCACCCTCCAATCATCAAACATACCAAATTGCAGCCCTCTAGCCTCAGTAGTTTTTATTTTATTTAAGATTAAATTTAGCCATAATCGTCCATCTGGCCCACCGGGCCGTGGTTAAAGTTTCATGGGCCATGGCTCATACAGCATTATACCGAGAGCACGGAAAGACAGATCTATTTTCGGTGGCCTTGATTGTACGATGTACAGAAAACTCGACTGCGCTGGAGAAACTTCGGCGCATTTTTACTTGTTTATTGCGCCGTTCATTTTTCCTAAATCTTGTCCGGTAAAAATTGTGGAAATATTGCTCTCAGAAAGCTTAGACTGAAATACTACGGACCAAAATTAATAAAGTGATTTTAACTAAATATTAATATAAAAACCTCATGGAATTTTCACAAGTTTCAGTTTAGGGGGACTATAAAATACATGAAAAATCATTAGTTTTATGAATCACCCGGTTAAGTAAGAAAGACCGCACCAGTCTCACCTGGTATCTTCGCATCTCTTGGTTAAACCACATGAAAAAGATACAACCCAACGGAATTGTATGAAATGTATAAAAATATCTATAAAAACAAATTAACAACATCAGATAACTTGTTCTGCTCTACAAGGATATCATGATAATTCCCGGCACATATTCCAAAGAACAAGAAAAACGAGAAGAAAGGAAAAAATCATTTGTAAAATTAATACCCAGGGGACCAGAATCACATTTCACTCACTCATCCATAATTCCAGCTCAGATAAAAATCAAGTCAAACACAAGCAAGCAATGCCAACGAAACCACTCATGCTTTCAAGCACCGAAATTAACTGACTAATTAATCCATGATAATACATTGAGCCCACCAAAAAAAACTATGGCAGTAAAACACTGTCGGTCAAGAATTTGCTATTACAAATATCCGTCATAAATCTAATTAATTGCTTAAGTGTGATATATCCTTTGAGTTAATCACGCGTCCTTGTACATGACCCAGGTGCCTAGCTCTGATCGAGTCATTATGTGGCTTAATTCTCTCTTCTACATGTACGTGTATATGTTCGGTTTTTGTTTGCCCGCCTATTTATTTTCTTAATGATCACTCTGAATTATTGGTATGGACCCACACGTGAAATTGTATGCGCTTAAGTGGTTTCTTTGTGCTGAGTGTGCCTTCAGTGATGATGATGATTTTGCGTTCAGGTAAAATATTCAATGTTAAACACATTTATCCTTTAATAAACTTTTTAATTGTTGTTCTTCTTGCTTTTGTTCCAGAAAACTTATGTAGAAAACCCTGAGGTTTTACGTATTTCATTTTATTGTTAAGTGGCATGTCATAAAAAAATTAATTCTATCACTATCCTTAATCTGCAAATATTCATATATTAAAAGGCCATTACCTTGCTCTGAAAGCTTCCATAGAATAGACGGTCCATATGTAGATGAAGTGTAATTAGGGTCGGAAAATTATCAAGAAATAAAGACTGATTATTTCATCAAGTTAACCACTAGCAATTTAATCTTATAATTTTACACAAGACTGAACTGCAGTTGAGAGAAATGCACGTCAAGAGAAGTCAAATCGAAAGAGCAAAACGATCTAGATAGCTTTCAAACTCTCTAAAACCTCCACATCAATTTCGCTCCTAGGAAGACTTCTGGTAGTAAGCAGGATAATATTAGAGCATCCTGAGTTGATGTTAATATTCAAATTCTATGAACCCGTAGCACTCTTAATAGATTATTATTATTATTATTATTATTATTATTATTATTATTATTATTATTCAGAATAAAGCTAATGGGAGTTCGCCCCATAAAAAGCAACTAATAACTGAGATCTAAAATATAATCACCATTACTGGGGAAAACAAGCAATGGAAATCCAAACTATTGCTGATATCTAAACAAGCTAACCACAATCAGCCTACTACATCCACATATCTGACCGACGATGGTATTAACATCAATACATCTTTGCTATGCAGGAAATATTACAAAACACGACTTGCTTTGAGGGTAATATCACACAGCCGGTTGTCAAGTACTCAGGCTTACCAAGTATATTGTTACCAGCGCACTTTCAATCAAGTAACGTAAAAGTGGCCATACACAGGCTACGACTGGTAGTCACTGTCTTCATTTTTCGTTGGGAAGCAGGCGAATAGTAGTAACGTGAGCTGTACTTTCTCCACGTTGTATTTTCTTATGCAGACTTTGAGTCTGTGGCTATGAAAGACTTTAGCGAAAGTGGAGAATAATATTGAATCGTAGGCGCGGTCGTCTCTGCAGACTAATAACATCCCTGCAACCATTTACTTAACGGTCTCGTGTCAGCAAAAATTTAATTTGGGTTTTTAAAATATGCTGGTTGTTATCAACGTTACATTATGATGTGTTCATTGAATTATTAAAACGAAAAACAACCTTCAACAATGTAGCACTCAGTTGAGCAGGTGATAATGCAACAAGAGATCCCATTATTTATTATGAATTTAAGCAAACTATTCAGCGGTAATTATCAGTTTCAGCTGAGGCGGCTCGAAACACTCTGAGGATATCACTTAGTGACAAAACCTCCGGAGAAAATAAGATTAAGTGCATGTGTTCCAGATCCAAATTAAACAAGCTTTCAAGAAGAGATTCCCGATTAGTATTTAATGTCCAGTAAGGGGGAAATTAGGACGGTCACATAAATTGTTCCCACCGATTAGCGGAGAGGAATAAGATTTATTTTGCGTAAGCAGAATGAGACAAGGGAGAGTGAAAGACCTTAGGAAGGCATATAATTTCGTAGCGTATCTTGGAAGGCTTATGAGGGGTTGCTGAATGATAATATGAAATTGATGACGAAAGTTATGATAGGGGAAGTGGTGAGTTGTAAGGTTACGGTGGGTATTAAATATAAAAAAAAGCTTATGTGTTAGGTGTTTAAAGAACAAAGGAGGTTTTACAATCTGGATCTCATAGTTCTTAGTGGACACATGATCAGATTACCGGAACAGAAAGGGGAGCATACACTGTGTGGTAAGGGTGGCAGTGTGTCAGTTTTTACTTTTTTATCTAGGTCGAAAATTAATAATTTCAGGATGTAAAACGAAAGTAGAATTGTATTTTAGGGAAATGGGAAGAACGGTAATATGAGATGCGTGCATGAAGGCATCAAGTTAGTAAAGAAATTATTTCACTTCTTAAATTAGATAAGTAAATAACTTCATAAATTTGTGAGAATTGCAGGAAAGTAGTTCCAATCGCAGGAAAGGTACGTTACGGCCATTACACGGAATGCTATGAGGAAGACGATAAATGTAAATAAGATGGGTAAAGTTAATACAAATGAGAGTTTGGAAAGAGTGTAGTAAATACTGAAGTGAAATACTAAAACGTATGGGTTATAAATGCGTATGTTAAACAGTAACTTACTGCTGAATTGGGCACTGAGTGTTATCACAAGTGACGAGTGAAATGATTAAATTGTCTTATACCTTGCAATAATTTTATTATTATTACTCTTTTTTTCTTTTACCAGTCATCACCAGCGGGGTGATTTTGCCAATAATTTCATTATTATTACTTTTTTCTTTTACCAGTCATCACCAGAGGGGTGATTTTGTCATGTGCATTCGAACCGAACACGGTGATTATATGGCGTTTAAGCACAGGGAATTTGTTGCAGAATAATATACGCTGCGATGAGAGCACACTTTGCTTGTTGCAAGAATGAGTTAATATGCCTACAGCGCGTAAGGTGTCATAATCAGCGCTATTTCCATGCGCAGCACGCGCCACGGTAATACTGCAGACATAGATCCACGTCTCATGGCCTGAGGACAACGCGGGCAAAAAATTATCTAAATTTATTATTCTCTCTCTCTCTGTCTGTCTGTCTGTCTCTTTCTCTCTCTGCCTGTCTGTCTCTTTCTCTCTCTCTCTCTCTCTCTCTCTCTATATATATATATATATGTGTGTGTGTGTGTGTGTGTGTGTGTGTGTGTGTGTGTGTGTATGTATGTATGTATGTATGTATACATACATATATATTTACATATGTACATATGTATACATACATATATATATATATATATATATATATATATATATATATATATATATATATATATATATATATATATATATATATATATATATATATATATATATAGAGAGAGAGAGAGAGAGAGAGAGAGAGAGAGAGAGAGAGAGAGAGAGAGAGAGAGAGAGAATCACAAATATCAATTCTGAAACATCACTCGATATCGATTTCACCATAAGTCATCCGTTCCAATTTTTCTGTCGTCATTCTTAATATTTAATATTCCATCATACACACTCCCAGTGACCTTTGACTAGACTATACCCTTGCACTTGGTTTTAACAGCCTACCTTCATTATGTGCATTCAAACCTATCCTGTTTACAGTCATGGATAACCTACACGCCACTCACGACCTATTTTCATACATGCAAAATTCGCACTCCATGTATTAATCTTTCTCTGACTTCTTGCTACAACCAACCATAACCGCATTATAAATAACAACAGAGACCAAATAGATTCGTCTCAGACACCCTTCCGCACGAAACCTTGCAACCAGTTCATCATAAAATCTTTTAATTCCTCTCCAGCACACACACACATATACACACGCGCACGCACACACACATATATATGTATGTATGTATGTGTGTGTATATATATATATATATATATATATATATATATATATATATATATATATATATATATATATATATATATATATATATATATATATATATATATATATATATATATATACAAATTTCCCTCTCTCTTGAACACTTGTTAAATAATGATACCAAAATGGTTTGCTGTGCTTTATTTACTTTCTAATTCCTTCTTGTCGCGCTCGTAATATTATATTCGCTTATTTTAGAAAACATAATTTTTAAATCACGCACTAATCTCTCATACATAATAGATTAAGAGTGCAACCAGAAAACTGCAAAACAAAATTGCAGGTTAAGACTTCAACGATCCGAAAATAAATCGAAAAAAGGAAAGAAAATTTGGCCGGCAAGACACACACTTTATTCCCAGCTGAGGTTCCCAGGTATCCCTCTGAGTCTCGTACTATTTAAACATTCAAATGCGTCTCGGACACTTCAAGTCTTCGAGTATCTGTTACACTCTGTCTCTATACTTCTTTCTCGGATGTTGCAAGAATAGATTACCTTTTTTCCTTGCATGTTGCGTGCTTGCAAGCCAAAAGCAAAGTAATTAACCATCCACCCTTGGACGATAACAGAATGATCAGACTCTGGTCAATGTTTGACTTTCGACAAGAGCTTAATTATTTCTCGATGTAATTAGAACTTTATTGATTGTACTGTTAAGGATGAGTTGCACTTCTCATTACTTTAGTTCCTAATCGAGAGAACATGAATACGATCAGCCATGCTTATTGTCTGAGATTTTAAAAGGAAGCATTTGACTTTTCTCTTAAAGCTGTTCATTTATCTTCCGAAAATGATCATTATTGGATTTTTAAAGTAGGTCACACCTACACTCATAAAACTGAAATCAATTTCTGTCTATCTGCATGAAACAGAACAAACTTTAAACGTATTACTTATCTTCATTTTTAGTTTTCTGTAAAAGAAAACTATTGTGCAGGTTTTGCCTAGCCGTCCGCGCTTTACTCTGTCAGCATTTTTCCGTCGGCCCTCAGATTTTAAAAACTACTGAGGCTAGAGGGCTGTAAATTGGTATGTTGATCATTCACCCTCCAATCATCAAATATACCAAACTGCAGCCCTCTAGCCTCAGTAGCTGTTATTTTATTTAAGGTTACAGTTAGCCATAATCGTGCTTCTGGCAAAGATATAGGAAATGCCACCACCGGGACGTGGTTAAAGTTTCATGGCCGCGGCTCATACAGCATTATACCGAAACCACCGAAAGATAGATCTGATTTCGATGGCCTTGATTATACGCTGTAGCGGCTGTACAGAAAACTTGATTGCGCAGAAAAACCTTCGGCGCATTTTTTACTTGTTTATTCCTTTAAATTAACCCATCGGCTGTGAGTCAGGAAGCAGGGCTCAAGCATAGTTTAGTTTTATAAGGGTTAAGGAGATTTCACGCCCTGCATGGGCTGAAATTATAGAAACATCATAGTTGACGTGTAACACGAGGGAAAGCCAGGGGTCCAAGGAATCACTTTTGGTCGGAAAGAACAAATAATATCCCCGGTTAAGTTTCGAGTTCATCATTACAAGATGATCACAGCAGGAAAATTTGGCACACGCTACAGAAGACAAAGTCAGCTACAGCTTGGCATGTCATCATGACAATATGCATTTTTATGACATATATCCCGCAAAAGTTCTAAATTTTAATGGTATGCATGCTGAAACTTAAAACAACTAAATTTAGACAGTCAACCAGTCTTAATTCAGGGTTTACAATCGTCACTGTATTATGCAGCACCTAAGTTTAAATTCAAGTTTTATTTGTGGTAGTAAAACAAAGCTGAGTGACCTTTCCATCTACTGTACATGAAGCGTCCCGTAACGACGTTTCTTCTGAGGTATGCACAATAGAATTGAAAAAATGTTTTTGCGTCACATATGAAAATTACAGTACTCTCTGAAAATTGATCAGCTTTTTATATGTTTTCATCTAATAAAATCGGATAAGAATGCTATAGAATATAGTATATATTTCTAAATAACAAATCATGAACGCAGATATTATGACAGATTCAGAACCCCACATTTATACCTTTGCTCTAGCATTTTTGAAAGTGATAAAAAACGAATAAAAAATCTACAAGGAATATAGAAATAAATGAATAATCTTACAACGAAATAAAAGTTATAAGAAAAAAATAGCAAAATTTCCTTTCTACCTGTGAAAACCATTTGAATGCGGCTTTAGAAATTCCACGCAAAATAACCATCCATAAAATATTCAAAGCAAATGCTTTCCTAACTTTCAGCAAAATGGTCGCAAAACCGCCATTAGCATATTTGAATACGCTAAGCGCGATTTCGCGTCGCAGGGACGAGAACAAATAAAAGAAAAACGCCTCGCGCATTTATTTTCGTCGGCAGAAATGAGTCTGCCTCTGACGAAACCAGCAGCGTCGACAATCAGTGCCATTAGCAGTCAGGCCGAAGCTGTTCGCTGGCTAATCATATGCTGCGAACGATGATGGAAATCACTCTCCCGGCGCAGTATGAGGAGTAGACAAATCGACCCATAAGGAGTTGAATAGTTAAATAGGTGTTAACAAAGATGTACATAGAAAAAATTATCTACCTCTCCGGTGCGCTGATGACGCCTGCCGATTTTTATTGAAGTGCGGATACTTTCATAATACATAAATACACGTTGAAAGATTAAAAAAAAAAGGGGGGGGGAGACAGGCCGACAGAGAAATGGGACAGAGAATTGAATTCTAAAAAGAACGTACTCCGCATTTTTGTGTCGTGCTTGATGACTGTTTGTACAGACTAAAAAAAAAAAAATACTATGGCCTTAAGTATTTTTCTTCCTTGCTCGTTTTGCTGTGTAACATACTACCCTTCATCAGGGAAACTGCTGATTTTATTTTCTTCTGTTGCGTTGTAGAGACGTGATGACCAGAGCAAATACAAAGCACTCGCACCTACGCACAGACGCACACTCAGAAAAATCGCAGACGTAATATCAGCGAATCAGGGAAAGGGATTTGCATTTTTAATAGAATTTTCTTTGGCAATATCCCATACCTTGCCTTAATTTGGCAAGTATTTAATATTCCTAGATTGAGAACACATTTTACCATCCCATCGTTTTACAAAAGAATTATGGATAGGTGTAATGTCATATTTATTTACGGTTCTTTGATGGCAAAGCATGGAAATAAAATTCATTGCTTTAAAGCACAAATTCTATTATAATGCTAACCTATCCGGCAACGTCTAGAGGGAATGTAAGGACATAAATAACATCACTAAAAAGCTTATCAATGGATTTTATAAAATCCTACTCTTTTGATGTAACTGTTCAAAGAAATTTAGTTCAATTTCTTTCATATATCTCTTAACACATATACTCGTTTATATTATTTTTTTCAAGCAAGTGTTTTTCAATTTATGTTTGGGTGCATTCAGTCTTCAGCTGGCTAATTTTCGTTCCTAAAGTGTACAGGTGAGGAGCGGACCCTGCAATTGAACAAATAATGAAAGCCATCACTAATTTAATTTTTTTTTTTTTCAGGGTACAAGTACGACTAGCTCACATACGAAAGTAATTTGATGATGGGAAAACTTTCTCCCGTCATGGACACGACGTAGTAAAGGCATTTTGTAAAGAGATCAAACTTTAATAAGGTTCTATTAAAATGGTATTGCTTTGATGGGTTTTCTAAACTGTTTATAATTGATAAATGAGTTTTAAATGAAGTAACCATACTTTATTGATGGTTTTACATGGCTTTGTTGGTTTTAGAATGTTTTCTTGTTGAAAAAGGATGAACACCTACGTTCTATTGGGTTTCTTCTCTTGCACTGATTCTATAATGCGCAATTTTTAAAATCATCGCTTTGGAGGTAGGTACTGGTTTTTCTACGGATCTTTTGTGGGAAGTAACTACATTTTAATTTTAACAAATCTTAATTCAGTTGATATTTTTTTAAACCTTTCATTTTTAATAAACTTCTTTGCGAAATATTTGTATTTTAATTAGGTTTCCTAAAGTACGCTTGGTTAGTAAGGCTGTAATTTTCAGGTCCATTAGACAAACTGGGTAAGACATTCAGAAACCATTACTTCTATAATGTTGTTTTAAAACGCATGCTCGCATTAATGACAGATATAATAAACTATGACAACGTAATCATAACAAACGGAAGGGCCCTACCAAAGAAAACCTGCACTGCAAGAGGATTTTTAAAAAATTGCTCAAAACCTACCAAGAAAACCTGCACTGCAAGAGGATTTTTAGAAAATTGCTCAAAACCTACCAAAGGAAACCTGCATTGCAAGAGGATTTAAAAAAATTGCTCAGGACCTACCAAAGAAAACCTGCACTGGAAGAGGATATAAAAAAAAAATTGCTCGAGACCTACCAAGAAAACCTGCACTGCAAGAGGATTTAAAAAAAACTGCTCAAGACCTACCAAGAAAACCTGCACTGCAAGAGGATTTTAAAAAAATTGCTCAGGACCTACCAAAGAAAACCTGCACTGCAAGAGGATTTTAAAAAAATTGCTTAGGACCTACCAAAGAAAACCTGCACTGCTAGAGGATTTTAAAAAAATTGCTCAGGACCTACCGAAGAAAACCTGCACTGCAAGAGGATTTAAAAAAAATTTCTCAAGCCCTACCAAGAAAAACTGCTCTGCAAGAGGATTTAAAAAAAAATTGCTCAGGCCCTACCAAGAAAAACTGCTCTGCAAGAGGATTTTAAAAAAATTGCTCAGGCCCTACCAAGAAAAACTGCACTGCAAGAGGATCTAAAAAAAATTGCTCAGTCCCTATCAAAGAAAACCTGCACTGCAAGAGGATTTAAAAAAAAATTGCTCAGACCTTACCAAAGAAAACCTGCACTGCAAGAGAATTTTTAAAAAATTGCTCAAGCCCTACCAAGTAAAACTGCTCTGCAAGACGTTTAAAAAAGATTGCTCAGGCCCTACCAAAAAAACTGCTCTGCAAGAGGATTTAAAAAAATTTTTCAATCATATAAAAACATGAATAGCCGATTTAACCGCATTCAAACCCAGGCACTCCCAACTGTCATGAAAGCATTTAATGATGGTCATTGTAAAAATGCCATTACATAACTCATTTAACCTTCATTGTTCAAAGCCAACCATTTCCTTCACTAACACCCCCCCCTTCCCCAAAACCCAGAAACTCCATCCACCCCTCCCCCGCTCCCCACCCCCTCTGCAGGAGTGACCACTCCACTCCCAGGCACTCCTTCACCCAGTAACAGCCCGTTGAGAAGAGGGAGCTGCCATGACCGCGGGACAATTAACTCCTTACTTTTAATATCATATCTCGGCTTCGTGATCAGTCATGTGCTAAAGACATTAATTAGGGCTAAATAATTTGCTGATAAAACAGCGCAGAGAAACGAAAGTACATAATA
>NC_089764.1:24818735-24846235 GCF_040412425.1 Macrobrachium rosenbergii | reverse complement strand
AAATAATCGTTTATATCTTCTCCTAAATCCAATATACCATCCATCCGTCTTCATCCATCGCCTGTGATCTCGTCTGTCCTATACATCATCCATCCTGTAGGATTCCGGTGTCCATCCGTCCCTATTCCTTCCACCCTTCAAACTCAATCACCTCTGCATCCTTCATCCCATTTGATCCGCCAGGTCATTCATTTCCCGTCTCGTGCATCATTACTCTTGGAGGTGAAAAGGTACTTGTGGCTTTCTTCTGTTCCTTTCACTTTTGAAGGTACAGATTGCGAGAAGAGTTCCTAATTACCATAATTTTACTGAAGACGTTGCAAAGCTTAAAAAGCCGTCGCTATATTCATCATCATCTTGTTTTACAGCCGCAAAAAACAAAAAAAAAAAAAAATTAAAAAAGGCTTTTACAGTCATCATCATTATCGTCATTTTCTTCTTGACATTGGTTTACACCTACAAAATCTCAGGAGCGTTTATTATCATCATATTTGCAGCTTGCGAAGCCAAGGCAGGCTTATCATCGTTATCATAATACCCATTACCAAGAAAAGCTAAGATGCTTTAAGAGTCTCCTATATTTTTATCTTTCAAACTAAAAAAAAAAAACTCATAAAATATTCTTGTTCAGCTTCTTCTCGCATATCCAACAATTCCCTACTTTGCATATGGTTTCTTATCAATATACACCACCCTCCCTATACCTCGGAGGACGTTCCTGAATATTATCGCGTCCTATCACCCTATAGATATCCTTACCAGCCGCTGAAGGCTTCATCGGTCGTCAAAACTACCTCTGAAAGCTTCTTGGAAGCTCTCAGCTGGAAGTCGTGCCAAGGAGGGTCATCAAAAACAGATACATCTTTCGCCCGTTCACAATTTAGAGCACAAACAGACAGGAAGAATTCTTCTTCGTAAATTTTTTTTTTTTTTTAAGGGCGATCAATATTTGTGTGTGTGTGAGTTTGATGTCCCTTTTCTCTTGATTTTATCTTCCGCTCTCTCTCTCTCTCTCTCTCTCTCTCTCTCTCTCTCTCTCTCTCTCTCTCTCTCTCTCTCTCTCTCTCTCTTTTACACCCATTTAATTACCCTGTCTTCGTAATTCATTTCTTTTTTTTTTTTAATGAGTCCAGTCATTTGCAGTATCGAAAAGGAAATGAACAAATATCCCTAAGCAACAGAAATGAATTTAATCAGACTTCAAATTCACGTCTTGTTTGAATCAAAAAAAGAAAATAATAAACTTCAGATAAAAAAGAAAAGAAGTAAAAAAAATTGCATGCAAATAATAGCCTAACGCCAAGAGACAGAGAAAAATGCTTCTCTAAATGAATAAAGCATAATAACAAACTACAAAGGAGAGACGTAAAGAAAACGAACGCAGCAGCAGAAGAAGAAGAAGAAGAAGAAGGAGAAGAGGAAGGCATCTAGCTAATCACCGTAAATACTAACGTAGGAGGAAACATTGTACACAGACAGACCCATGGACACACTTCTGCAAACTCGAGTCGATTAAAGCGTTCGCTGACACGGCCGCCTGACGTTAACGATTCGTAATAGACTAAAAGCAAACATCATTAAGGTCATGACGTATGTGCACTGCGAGACCCCGCAGAAAATAAGAGAAATGCGAGGATGCGCGCGAAGGGTCTTAAAATCCCAGGTGGGTTTTGTGGCTGGGAGAAATTCCGCGGATGATTCCAGCGTGGATGAATTATCCGCCAGTGACAGGACGGGAAGGAAAAGCTGGGGATATTAAGGGATAAAATTAAAAGAAATGAAAAGGAAGATAAGGTAATGCACTTTTTTCCAATGACATGAAGACTGTTTCATGAAATATTTTTTTTAATATTTTCTTCAACATTTTTTTCTAGAGAAAAACGCGTTTCTTGAAATGTTTTTTTAATGTTTTCATCAACATTTTTCCCAGACGAAAACTTTTTTTCTCTCCATAAGTACAGGTTGATGAGACGAATGGTCTAATGCCCTTATATAACCAACACCTGCTACAAAAAAAAATAAAGAAAAAATACATAAATTAAAGTACAAGCGAACCTGAAGCGAATTCAACGCTCTTCACACGCTTTCTCTTCGAGAAGTCCTCTGAAGCAACTACAGCATACTTGAGGCAGATAATACTTCGTCCAAGCACCTCATTTACCTCATCACAGTGATGGGGTTTTATGTGAATGGGGTTAGCTCAGCTCATTTCTGCTGGTCACTTGAACTTACACCGGAATGGCTCAGAATAAAAACTGGAAGCGCACATTGGACGCGGTCTCAATATGCATTTTAGGAAAGTATGGGTTCCAGGTAAGTTGCCCGTTGAACAATCTAGCAAAGTCTTTGTTTCGCGTATCGCTGATTGCCTTTGACTGTAGGGATGATTTGCGAAAAGGTCGGCAGTTTTTTATGCAACCAGTGTAAGATGGGAAGTTAGGTTGAAAGACAAAACACCAAATAAAGGAGAGTAAACATAACCGTAATTCTCCTTCCTTTCGTGGAAACGTAACTGCTCATTTTTCACTTTTACTTTTGGCATCTTACCCGAAAACCGTAGGAATTAAACGTTTATTCTTTTAAATCTTATTTGATAATTAAAAATGTGAAAATTTTTCACTTTTACTTTTGGCATCTTACCCGAAAACCGTAGGAATTAAAAGTTTATTCTTTTAAATCTTATTTGATAATTAAAAATGTGAAAATTGAGAAAAATGAGTTACTTCAAGCAACAAATCAATTTTGGAACGTAAGGATTTCGTCTTCAGTTTACTAGAGAGAGAGAGAGAGAGAGAGAGAGAGAGCAGGAGCACGAGAGAAACCAGGCCATTAGGAAAATAAACAAAATAAGAATGAAACATTAAGCAAATATTATTTTGTATGCAGACAGTATTTCTCAACTTACACCCAGACAACCTTCCCCACTGTCATTTAGTGTGCCGCGTTTTACGCTTCTAGAGAATGTAGACTGCCTTCGCCAAGCTTACCTGGCAAGGGTTGCCTGGATATTTGCATAAGGAAGCAATATTCAACTTGGAGGCTCGAAATTGGCGACGTTTTCTTTCTAAGAAAATCCTGAAAATACACTTAGGTATGCTGCACGAATTGCTGTATTCATAAGCGTGTCTACAACCTTCATAAATTTTATGTAAAATGTATCTAAATATATATTTTTACTGTAATGTCTGTATAATAATGTTCACACACACACATTTATCTATCTGTATA
Organism: Macrobrachium rosenbergii; assembly: GCF_040412425.1. Classification (NCBI taxonomy): domain Eukaryota; kingdom Metazoa; phylum Arthropoda; class Malacostraca; order Decapoda; family Palaemonidae; genus Macrobrachium; species Macrobrachium rosenbergii. The sequence continues at coordinate 24,843,007 of NC_089764.1, read as the reverse complement.
TACATACATACATATATATACACATGTATATATATATATATATATATATATATATATATATATATATATATATATATATATATATATATATATATATATATATATTTTTAGATTGGTAAGAGAAGAGTGAGAGAGAGAGAAGAGAGAGAGACAAAGTGAGCACAAAGAACGAAATTATTGTTTTTCCACTCTCCTTAAAGTATATATATATGTATGTATATATATATATATATATATATATATATATATATATATATATATATATATATGTATATATATATATATATATATATATATATATATATATATATATATATATATATATATATATATATATATATATATATATATATATATATATATATATATATATATATATATGTATATATATATGTATATATATATATATATATATATATATATATATATATATATATATATATATATATATATATATATATATATATATATATATATATATATATATATATATATATATATATATATATATATATATATATATATATATATATATTATATATATTCCTCTTACACTCCAAGTTTATAATGATTCTACGGACTGATTACTAATCCCCATGGACACAGTATACTACAGTGACAACCAGTATGTTACACAATATCGCAACAATGCGCATTTGCATCCCAACAACATCCAAACAGAGAAGGCAAAACTAAAACAAAACACATCTTAAATAACGTCGGAAAAAATATATGCGAGAGAATAATATGAGAGGCGGAATGACACGTCGCATTAGCCCCAGCAATACACGAGAGACGGGCTTTTAACTAATGAAGTCTAACCGGATGACACCACAAAACAAGGCTTTCGCGGACGCGTCTTTTGGGCTCTCGTTGACGGCTTTTACCTGTACGACGCTCACCTGACAAAAGCCATTAAGGCCGGTCGCATTGGGGCCCTTCGTGAGGTGTGGAGTTATGCATCTTAACGAGCTCCTCCGGCGGTAAGTTTTACAATTCAACACTTCCTCGGCTGCTTAGCACGGTAGGACACCGAGGCTCGGCTTTCTGGGCAGTAGAAAAACCACACTTTGGTACCCAGAGGTTTTTTGGCAACTCAGAGAGAGAGAGAGAGAGAGAGAGAGAGAGAGAGAGAGAGAGAGAGAGAGAGAGAGAGAGAGAGAGAGAGAGAACTACATTCTCCACGCTTTAACATCATGACTGCTTCTCTCTTTCCATTCCACTAAAAATGTATCATTATTGCTCTTAAGATCATTACAAACCCTTTAAACGTGTAGTTTATATATTATATATATGTAAATATTTATCATATATATATTATATAATTATATACATATATGTAATATATTGTAATATATAAAACGAAGTTTACGAAGAGTTGAAAAACAATTATTTCTTCCGTTTATGCTTATCGCTTTGTGTTACCAATTCGAAAATTATGCGAAACTTTGATAGTTATTTAAAAATATATATTTCTTGTTTTGCAGATTTTCTTTAAGCCTGAATTGTTAAAGAAATGAAGGCGACGTTGCTTACCTGGTAATTATTGCGTCCCTTTTTCCAGGATTTTAAGCATTGCTACATTTGAAGACCTTACATATTTTTTTATTATTCTATGAAACGTAATTTTTTTATTATATTAAAGTTGCGTCTAAATATCTTAAATAAATATCTTTTGAACGAGAAAGTGAAAAATACTGATTTCCGAAATAGGACGAATCGCTCAGAAAATACATAGGCCTATCTCAGCATCTTGCCTGCAATTCGCATAATTTCTGGAACATGGCTGAGATAGCTAAAGGACTAAGCGCCTGCTATTTCGTGTACATTCTTTTTTCTACAATTTGGTGCTTCATCATAAGCCAATACAAATGGCGATGACAAGAATAATAATATTTAGAACTTGTCTTTTGAAACTCTTCTCCCTGAACAAAAATATGGAGGAAGACTGTTATGATGCTCCCTACAATGAATTGAATTGAATATAGAATTTTGGCCAAAGGTTGAACTGAATACAGAATCTGGGCCAAAGGTTGAACTGAATATGGAATTTGGGCCAAAGGTTGAATTGAATATGGAATTTGGGCCAAAGGTTGAACTGAATACAGAATCTGGGCCAAAGGTTGAACTGAATATGGAATTTGGGCCAAAGGTTGAACTGAACACAGAATTCGGGCCAAAGGTTGAATTGAATATGGAATTTGGGCCAAAGGCCAAGCACTGGGACTTATGAGGTCCTTCAGCGCTGAAACGGAAATTGACAGTAAAAGGTCTGAAAGGTGTAACAGGAGGAAAACCTCGCAGCTGCACCATGAATCAATTGTTAGGAGAGGGTTAAGGAAAGCAACATGGAAGAAAGAGAATATGAAAGGAGGCACAGTAAAAGGAACAAAAGGGGTTGCAGCTAGGGGCCGAGGGCTCGCTGCAAAGAACCTACAGTACACCGCATGAGGTGGACTGACGGCACTTCCGCCTACGGGGGCTCTCTACTATGGTGGGTATGGAGAATACTATAAACCAGATGAAGCTCTAATGTGCAATGCTCGGTTATTATTATTATTATTATTATTGTTATTATTATTATTATTATTATTATTATTATTATTATTAGTAGTAGTAGTAGTAGTAGTAGTAGTAGTAGTAGTAGTAGTAGTAGTAGTAGTAGTATTTTCGTCTCCGAAGGCGGCCACACTGTTTCTATAAGCATTATTATATTTAATCAATTGTGATTTATATATCTGCAAACTCTTGTATATTTCTGTTCATATCTATATGTTTCACAATCATTTTGAATTTGTCCTCGTATTGCTATTGTTTTTTGTTTATTTTTTTCATTTCGCTTATGGGCATTTCATTATGAGGAAAGTTATTTAAAATCTTATTGAGAGGTTTTGTGTGATTACATCAGCAAGTGAAAACTAACAACATTAATAACGATAATATTCATATTAAATATAATATTTCTTACCACCAAAAGTATTTTTATTTACGTCACATTCAGCGTGAAACTGTTTCTTACGCTAAAATGCCGACAAGACGTTTTCGCCAAGCATTCGAAAGTAAGCATCTTCCTTTTAGATTTTCAAATTCTCTTTGTTCCGTTTGGAGGCCTTCCAACTTTTGGAAGACTTCAAGCCATAATCGGTATTTACGGAATGCATTCATGAAGGCCTGCGAAAAACAGTAGTTCGTTTTACATACCAAATTTGGTTTTACAAAGTCATTCATGATTGCCATCCCATGCTTTATTTACTGGACTTCATGGAAAATCTGTCTATTGTTGCGCTTTGCAGAAAATAGTTATATCTGATTCCACAGATATATATATATATATATATATATATATATATATATATATATATATATATATATATATATATATATATATACATATATACATATACATATATACATACATATATAGGCTATATATATATATATATATATATATATATATATATATATATATATATATATATATATAATGCCAATCTCCGCATTTGAAAAAAAAAGGAGAGAGAGAGAGAGAGAGAGAGAGAGAGAGAGAGAGAGAGAGAGAGAGAGAGAGAGATCATTAACAAAATTAGAAAAGTGAAATTTTTCCCGCTTATGAGCTCATTAACGTTTTTATTCCGTGCGTGAGCTAAAAAGTAAAACACTGAAGAAGAAAACGTTAATATTTTCAAGAACACTTTCATTGCACAACGTTGCTAAGGTGTTGATGTGTCTGTCATTATACGGCCTTCTTGTCTAATATACAATGGAAGTATTAATTCGGGAACCATAACTGAACACAACCGGACATTCTAACACGTTTCCATTAACGCATCTCTCGCCTTCAGTCATCACTTCAGTATCACCAAATCTCGTACATAAATGAACACGTAACATTTTACACAACTTGAGGTCAACGACAACGCCACGTCTTCGACCCGGTCTGACTTTTCTGTAACAGATTACGTCAATCACCAACAGAAATCGTTATTCAAATCTCCGGCATTCTACCGAGAAATGCAAATAGAATAGATAGTTCTTAGCACTTTTTTTTTTCTTACGAAAAAGAGCTGGCTGGAAACATCGCAGACCGTACGCAATTACCTCTGATTGTCCATTAAACATCGCAACACGAGAGAGACTCGGAGCATGAAACTAGCGTGAAGAGGCGACCATCTTGAAAAAAGGCAAAAAAGTCTTCTTTTTACTCCCTCAACAGCGAGATGCCAGGTGCTGGTCTCGTTGAATATACAGTTTTTGGCCTGTGGCGTTTCTTTACTGCACTTTGGTCCTTTCCTGTTTTTTTTTTCCCTCTAAAGCCTTCATACATGTAAACTGTTGGGAAATTCCAAGACGTGGCGAGATTAATTCCTCAGCGGGATACCTTTGAAAATTATCATTTTTCTACAATGTTTTATCATTCATTTTCCGAAGACGCCGCGTCTGGTCACACCAGAACTGGGAAACTGAAAGGAGTGAACCAAAAAGTACAACAATACGGTTTACCTGTCTGCGAGACCTGACCCCCACTGATCAAGGTCCATCGCCTCATGTATGCAAATGTTGAAAAACAAGATAGGGACGTTTATTTCATGGACTGGCAGACCATGCTAAGAAAAAAGAGAGAGAGACAGAGAAAGAAAGAAAGAGAGATAAAGAGGAGGAATTCACATGTAATAATAATAATAATAATAATAATAATAATAATAATAATAATAATAATAATAATAATAATATATGAAGGGAGTAGACCCTCTTTTAAGCATGTTCTCTTAAAATGAATGGCAGCATCATTGGAATTGATTTTTTCAATTCTTTATACTATTCTCTTTTCTTCAAGGCTGATATCTGCTCTTAGCAGATAGGCTATCAGCCTTGAAGAAAAGAGAATGGTAAGCAGAACTGAAAAGACCTTGTATAAATTAAGTTCTACTGATACTGCTACACATTTCAAAAAAATTTTATAATAATAATAATAATAATAATAATAATAATAATAATAATAATAATAATAATAATAATCTAACACTTGAATGGCTACTGATTCGCAGAACCTTCGAGGTATTACAAAATTTCTAACAGCTGACTATAAAATAAAGCTATACTCATTGTGAGAGAGAGAGAGAGAGAGAGAGAGAGAGAGAGAGAGAGAGAGAGAGAGAGAGAGAGAGAGAGAGAGAGAGAGAGATTGTTGCAAAACACGGTAAAAACATTTAAAAAAGAGAACGGTCCAGAAATTTACCAAATGTCAGACTGAGAGAGAGAGAGAGAGAGAGAGAGAGAGAGAGAGAGAGAGAGAGAGAGAGAGAGAGAGAGAGAAGTGTGGGCTCATATGCTAATCCAGGCCGGTGCTCTCGGTTGAAGGCACGCGATCTGTAAACTCAGCAAAAGTATCTCAGACAAAAATAAAAAAATAAAAATAAAAAAGTATTTTAAGCAATTTCCACGAAAGACGTCATTTTTATTTCCACTTCTTTCTGCGGATTCTTCTTTTATTTATTAGGGTCTTGGCTTTAACTTTTCGTCAAGAAAATTGGAACGAATAACGTCTAGTTTGAAAATTCTTAGCCATAAAATTTATTTATTTATTTATCTAATGAATAAAACGCATATAAAATAAAAGGCTTATCTTGAGTCGAAAAATACCAGACTTAATTCTTAGCACAGAAACGTAATTTTCTTTTTAATATTTATGAGTAATATTGTTTAGGATAATGGCATATACCTTGATTTTCCTTGCTAATAAAAGAAATTTGCGGGTTTATCTCTCCTGAAAGTAAATCTTGAAGGAATAATATAACCGCGAGAACAAACTTGTTACAAAACTTCACAGACGAAAGGGACAGCTATTCTCGTGGATGAAAACTGCCAACACGCTTCTTAAAAACTGTACAGAAAACTTTATCTTCTTATTCACACATTCGCGTTATGTAAATGAACAATGTTTTTGTATATTATCCTTTGTGATTTAAAAATGTTTAAATTCTCACTGCCTTAAATCCTTGGTTTTAAATATTCGCCTAAAAAAATTGGGATTTTTTGTGGGCGCGGGCTTTAAATTTCGTAAATTATGAGAATCATTTATGGGAACGGTTATAGCACCGAAATAATGGCTATTCGCTATTAATGACAAGCATCAACGAAGGCGCCAGACCCATATAGCAAGCGTATGCCGACATAACTAATAGAAAAGGTGTTAAAGTAAATTCATTTTTGGTCACATTGGTGTGTTCTTACAACCGAATTCTCTGAAGTAAAAAATATCCTTTCTTTTTTATATATATATTTTTTTGTGTGTGGGGAGGGGAAAATCCAAAGTTCTTTAACAAAGAAATATCCTTTATTTATTTATATATTTATTTATTTTCAGTTGGAAATTTCGATGTTCTAATTAAATGTCGTGGGAGCTTTTGGGTATATTGTTACAATCTGTCCATTCATTGAGCATTCACCATGCTCGATCTGTAGATATATATATATATATATATATATATATATATATATATATATATATATATATATATATATATATATATATATATATATATATATGTGTGTGTGTGTGTGTGTGTGTGTGTGTGTATGTGTACATCTATATATACAGAAAGAGAGACAGAGACAGAGAGGTAATGCTACCATTATTATTATTATTATTATTATTATTATTATTATTATTATTACGCTTTCTTCCCCCCTCAGGTCATCGAGTTCTATCAGCGACCAGTTTTGCCCCGGCGTCGTAAAATCGTTGACCTTGCGCCGGATCCATTGTTAGTCCCTGTATTCGGGAGAGGTGCTAACACTAATAAAAAGATAAGAAGAGAGCGGGGTGGAAAAAAAGCGGGGAAAGGAGAGAGAGAGAGAGAGAGAGAGAGAGAGAGAGAGAGAGAGAGAGAGAGAGAGAGAGAGATAATTATTTATTCGAGTCATTCCCGACCCCAGAGAGCCGCGTAAAAACCAGCCACTCGAGATTATCACAATGGCTAATGCCAGCCTCCCCCAGTTGTAGACCTAATCCTCCGTTTGGCCCCCTATATATTGCTACATAAAACTTTTAATGACCCTATTGTGCGAACTATAGATTCATGCGACCGAATGTTGGAAAGTATTTTATGGGGTCGGGAAGAGTCGGGGAGTTTTTCGTTCTCAGCAGAAGTGTTGGGAACTTGTGACATTCGATTGTTCGGATTTTTAGGGTTCGATTTTCAGTTCTATATTTGTTTATTTTCTATTTTCCTGTTTGGTGCTTGTTATTCCTGTTTATCAATTTGTCTTGCATATACTACATTCACTGAACCTGCAAAACTTCCTGTGAAGTGATTTTAGTCAGTGGTTGACAGGTACTTTATTCATTTACTTGACAACACAGTGAAAAAAAATTTTCCTTTATTCCATTATAATTCTTGAGAGTTCAATTAAACTTTCGCTCTACGTTCGTGATAAGGTAGTTCAAGGCGATATCACTAATTTTCAAAAATTAGCAAATTACAGATGTTAACAATTTACAGAAGTGGAAAGGAAAGTCTATTTTAGAAATAGGCCTGTCATGTCTCTTCACCAGCTGGAACCACATTTTAGTTTAGATAATAAAGTTTAAAGATACGGGAGGGGAAATCACACTCCTCGCTGCATGCACTGGGTAATACATTCCGACCTGACAACTTTGGCCCCAGAATATTGTAGCTACTTACTCTGGAGTGTTCTCTCTCTCTCTCTCTCTCTCTCTCTCTCTCTCTCTCTCTCTCTCTCTCTCTCTCTCTCTCTCATGTTTTGAAGCTGAAACATCACCATAAGCTACGTATCCCAATTTCCAAGCATGTGATCATCTTAATTCACAACAACAAAGCAATATTCACTTCTCATGGATAATAAAGCTATAAATAGATTATTAAATAAGACTGAAATGCTTTGTAAACTTATATTCTAGAAGTTAAATATGCCTACGTCATGCCCCAATTGCGAAATTGATCTTAAGCTACGGACGCTGTACTGAGTAACTGATTCATGCGTTGCTTTCCGTCTGTTCTCTACCAAAGTTGTAGGTGAACCTAGGAAAATCGATCTAGTGATTATGTACGTCATGAAACATAGTAAATCTTGCAACGTGGTGCACTATGCACATTACATGAAAACGAACTCATATCATTTGACCAATATCACCGAACAGTGCAAGCGAAGTTGCTGATGAAGTATTGAAAATATTTATGGATGCAAATTCACTGCAGGAGTTATTCAAGAGCTTTCACTGCTGTGACCTCGACGCCCAAAAAGTTATGGTTATGTTGCACGTGTTAACGCATAGGTTAAAGCAAAACTTTTAACACGGATGCTTACGACTGAGTAATGGGATCAGATTTGTTCTATGGGTGATGAATTCTACCTACCAAAGAACATTTAAAACGACCCTGTACTAAGGGTTAACAGAGACTGGGCCCTTCTGCGACCGAAAACAGAAATTTCTACGAGATATTCTGGCCCAGACTCTTTGGGATGATGGGCGTTATGAAAACAGCACTGAATAATGAAAATTCGCAACAAATGAATATGATGCACTCTGCAACAGCAATGCCAAAGAAACCAAGAGAGCCTGAGATGACAGGTTTGGATGTAATTAACGAAGTTACAGATGCGAGTGCAGAGCTCGGGCGTGAGTCGACTCGCCAGAGGAAACTGTTGCTGCGCATCCAACAGTTATTGCGGGGGAAGAAGGCGGCCCGCTTCCAGACATCACTCCAGGCAAAAGAAAGGCTAATGCGAGGCCCCACATCGTTGCCAGTTGCGGATGGAGGACAAACTGTAAACGTTACTTTCTCGCAGTCTGACAATGTAATGACAACCTCTAAAGGTTGGAATAATTTTTGGCAAATTGCGAGGAATAAATTTGAATAAGTTAAGTTTGAAAATCTCGAATTCCCAGATGAGTCTTATAACAAATTGAGCACTGGAAAGGTCTTCATACTTCAGACTGTCGTGGGCGAGGATGTCTTCTAGGCCGATGTGAGAGTGATTGACTGACCAAACATTGCACCTGTCATTGATACAGATCATACGACTAACTGATTTTTAAACGCGTAATATTTGCCCCTACTATCATTATCAAGTCGCGATAAGCAACAGAACGATCCAATAGTTATTAATTCTAAACCTTTGTAGTGATCTTATATATGTGAATACACTGTACAAACAAAAACAGGAAAGGAATTCAAGAACTAGGCGACAGAAATGATCAGTTCACGGACTCTGCAAATCAAGGAGAATTTCACGAAATAAACGGTTTAATTGTCTTTTCGTAAAATGAGCAATTACATGAACGGTGTGCAACATATAACTTAATCTAACTTAGTTTGTAAAAAAAAAAATTCCTGTTATCTATTGCCAAGTAATTATTGTAATTGAGAACTGAAAGGATTTTACAAAAAGCAGTTATTGCCAACACTCATTTAAATCTTAAAGATAAAGCTTTTAGCAGCATGAGAGACCTCTGAGTGAATGTAAATTTCCATGAAATTATCGCTGTCATTAAGGACAGTTCCCTGAAAAATTGTAATACACTGAGAAAACTTTTTTCGACATAAAAAAAAAAACAGCAAACTACTACATCCATAAGAACGCACCATGGACGTTTCTCTCTAAATAAAAATTAGAAAACTCATCAATACTTCGACTGTCTAAGCTATATAAGAATATATTTGCGAATGTTAATAAATGAAGATTCAAATTTGCTATGCGGATAAGCTGGGTGATAAACATCAGTAATAGGAATGCAGCCGGGACTATTTGCCCCCAAATCGAATGAGTTTGTATAGATACGCCATTAGCGCGTGGAATAGAATAGAATATAGAAATTAGGTCAAAGGCCAAGCACTGGGACCTATGAGGTCATTCAGCGCTGAAACAGAAATTGACAATAAGAAGGTTTAACAGGTGTAACAGGGAGGAAAACCTCTCAGTTGCACTATGAAACAATTGTTAGGAGAGGGTTGAGGAAAGTAAGATGGAAGAAAGAGAATATGAACGGACGTACAGTGAAAGGAATGAAAGGGGCTGCAGCTAGGGACCATAGGGACGCTACAAAGAACCTTACTTAAGTAGTCTGCGGAAATTACAGAAAGACACACACAGAGCCGGTGAGAAAAACATTAAATCTGATGATAGTTTCAATTCGCCGTGGAAAGGAATATGTCGTCGAGCCGCTCGTTATGCAGTTGATACGAGGGAGTAAATTTTTGACGGATCACTATTCATTCGGAACTTTTTCTCCCTTTCCCCATTCAATCTTAGCTGCATCCTGCAGCAGTCGACTAACGGTTTAGGATCTAATTAATTGCTCAACATCAGTATACTAGATTATGCTTGTGACTTAAGTAGGGGTTCTTCGATTTATAGCCAGCAATCCATTTATCCTAATAAATTTGCTACTCTCTCTCTCTCTCTCTCTCTCTCTCTCTCTCTCTCTCTCTCTCTCTCTCTCTCTCTCTCTCTCTCTCTCTCTGATAAACTAGAAAATAAGTACCTGTCTTTCACTCTTTCAATGTCTTTTTTTTATAATTCTATATGTGTCTGTCACTCGGTCAGTTTAGACATACATAACAATGCAGATTCTTTATTCTCCACAACCGGCTCTCTCTCTCTCTCTCTCTCTCTCTCTCTCTCTCTCTCTCTCTCTCTCTCTCTCTCTCTCTCTCACACACACAACTGGAACATTATATACCTCTCGTTCCCTCCTTTAGTGATTTTTTTATGTAATTCTAAGTTTGCTGTCAGTCTATTCTTTTGATATACATAAAAGGAGAGAAAGAGAAGTACTTAATGTTCCAGTCTCTCTCTCTCTCTCTCTCTCTCTCTCTCTCTCTCTCTCTCTCTCTCTCTCTCTCTCTTTCTCTCTCTCTCTCTCTCAGCGAACTGACAAGATCTGGAAGAAGATCAAGTTCCTGATAAATGCAACGGGACGCCTGATATAGAATTGGCAGATGACTCGTCGAGATAAGAGAATCCTCAAGTGCTTGTATCACACAGTTGTTAGTCAGGTCGACCCGACCTCTATTGAAAAAAGACGAGTCAACAGCAAGCGGTACTGAGTAATTGGAGATCCATAATTCATGCCAATTTAGCAGGTGTAAAACTTGGGTGTTTTACCTTCGCATTCTGACTATTTTCGAAAGAAAATTGAGTTGAAAGGTCGAAAGGTTTGGAAAGACAATTTGTCAAAATCTTTTTTCCATGTGGAATTTTTAGAAGACTGCATTACCACGTTTTTATGAACGATTTACAATTTGGTTTTATGAAGCAAATGTTAATTTTTCACTTTTTCATCAACCATTCTCTTTCTTTTTGTTAGTATTTCGTTCCCAGGTAAGGATTGGCAATTTTCTTAGACTCGGCAGAATATTATTCTTGGAATTTTTAAAATTTCCGAGTGGTTGCGGTGAGGACTTGCGGCAATGAAAGATTTACAGTCAGCTAATTTTGTCTTGTTTTTATTACGAGTAACAAAAGCATATCAGAGTTAACTTCGACATTTCATTGATTATTGATATTTGTAATACCACGCTGTCGCATCAAGTCGTAAGAAATTAAAGTCTATAAGGAACACTTAAGCAAAATATCTCCATTATTTTTTGAAAGGGCAGGACAAAAAAGGAATGATTTGGAACGCGTTCATGCAGAGGACTGAGGAGAGGAAAATTATAAGTACTTCTGAATTAAGTGGATTTCAAGGTTACAAAAATAAAAAAAAATGCTGGGAGAGACGACTACACGAGAAACGAAGAGGAACGCACGTAGATAAAACAAATTAAAATATCACTCGAGAAACATGCTATGTGCAATTGTTTTAAATTTCCGTAAATTTAGATTCAAAATTAACGACTTTTAGATCACGATACCACCATCATTTAGGACGCTAAGACATTAAGAAAAAACTAAGTTAATTCTATGTAAAAAACGACCACGTAAGAATATATGGAAAAATTTATTATCCTCTGAGATACTTATTTTTAGTTCAACTAAAAGAATTTTACAGTTTTTGTTGTATAAAATCCCCAAGACATTTTTGAAATTATTTTCATTTAAAAAGATTTTTGGTAATAATAAAAAAAATCACCCCCAAAACCTACCACCCACAATTCCCAAAATATCAACACACATGGTTAACAACATTAATAAAAAAATTAGTATGTTAATAATAACCTCAACAAACATGTGAATAATGATTAATGGTGAAGATAATGGTGAAAAATGCATAAACAAATTAATGTAAAAAAATGACGCATATCCTAAAATGTCCAAAAAACTAATAATGTCACACATACTTAATAACCATGAAAACCCTCATTATTAATGATGTTCATAATGGTGATTACCGCACATAATCATGCATAGATGAAAAGGCATGAAAAAATGGATAGTGGCAAAAAAAATAGTTGTACTCACCAAAAATCTTGTCTTCATCAGTATTTTTGTAGGGTTGTTTTTACGCTTTAATCCAAAAACATTGCAGGAGTCATCAATAAGTAGAAAACTACCCTGTGGTACCTCCATATTCACACCAACAATGTAGTTATAGAGTTGGTAACTTTCATGTCATCAGATACGTCTTCAGCGGTGCCATACAAATCGTGCTACCAAGCAATATATTCCCTGAGCCGTAACTTTTGAAGATTGCCCAGGTACTGCATCAGGGTCTCAAGTTCATTTGCTTTTGTTGGTTGAAGTTGCAAGTGTTTCGGTGGCAATGGCACTTGGCTGAGTTTGAACGAAGAAGCTAAGACCCTCTGGGGAACCACAACGACGCCTGTTTCCTCACTGTCTAAACATTGTAATCTTTCTTGAGGACGTACCCCTGCCGGTAATCAATGTTCATGATGACCTGAGCAACATTCTTGAACTGTTTGCCCACTAAACTGCTCCTGAATGCCTTCTTCGTAAAGGTTAAGTTTCCGAAATCCAGGAGTTGTTCTCATGTGGTGCAAAGAAAACTTCTTGAGGGAGACCGCTTTCTTCTCACAGTACCTCTTGGGTGCCATTATGCCCTAACACTTCCTAATATTCCGCTCTATAGCAGGAAAAATGCGGTCGAATGCCACGACACAAGATAGGCCTAGTACAACTCTATTCTACTGGAGTGCTGCAGGTGGACTTCAACGAAAACTGGGATCATGACAGTTTATTGCGTATTTCCGTAACTACCTCTCAAGAAAACTTGCTATTTCAATAAACCCTCGGGCTGCAACAATCTCCTCTCATACGCATATGTATGTTTCAGTTCGCGTGACGTGTACGTTAAAGTACGCTGAGCTGACTTAAGGGCGAGGTATGGCACGGTCAGCTGTAAATCCCACAAACATTACTGCTATCCTCTGTACCCTCACCTATTATGGCATTGCCCTCCTTAATAACAAAAGTATCACCACGTTCTATGACTGTAAAATGCCCATTATCATCACTATCACAATCATCTCAACATCGTCACAGAAAATGGCTTTAACTTGACTGCGGAGACGCTGGGATACTTTGATTTTTCCTTATTTTACCACTATCGGGGCTCGAGCCGACCACAACGCACACTTCCATAGAATCTTTGTGGTCTACATTCATTATGGTAGTAATATTATCGCTCAGTGATTAATAATACCGCCAAATATGGAGCTAAAGTTGTTTATTTACGGAGTAATCACGGGTGCTCAATGAATACTGAGTATCCCGAGCGCTGATTGGCTGGCCTTCCGCTCGGCGTCTACCAACAGTAGTAGTACTATTAGTATTTCCTTACAACGGCCCTCCAGAAACATGGTGAGTAGACTAACTGGACAGCTACACGGCATACAACATTTTCAAAGACAGAAATTCCTCACACTGCTACTACCCAGTACATAGTACATTATCACTTATGTTAAACGAGAAACGTTTTAATTTACAGTAATTTTTTTACCTTAATAGAAGCAGTACATGCTATTAGTCTTTACAGCATAGTTTCTCGAAAGATTGAGGAAGGGGTTTCTTTCTTAACTTGACTTTCTTTTAAAGTGGTGAATAGCATGTTCCTCAAGTAATAGACTCTCTCTCTCTCTCTCTCTCTCTCTCTCTCTCTCTCTCTCTCTCTCTCTCTCTGTATATATATATATATATATATATATATATATATATATATATATATATATATATATATATATATATATATATATATATATATATATATATATATATATATATATATATATATATATATATATATATATATATATATATAATGTATATATATATATATATATGTATGTATATATATATATATATACATTTATATATAAGCATATATATACAGTATATACTGTATATATACCTACACACACACATATATTTATACATAATATATCATCTGTATACATATATACAGCTGATAAGAAACTTAAATGATATGAAAGGAGTAAAAAACCAGTCAACCAATGAGTGTTTCGAATGAGACGGAAAAGTAGTGACAAAATTACCAAATATTATCGAGGTATAATGGGATCATTCCTATATTCCGATACCTTTGCCTCCATGCATTTTATAAGTATGCGATGCAGTTATATGGTAATAAGCTATCAGTGTATTATCATTAATATTCCTTTAATAATGTAATTTTCTTTAAAATTTCGGGCATAAGAAAAAATCAGTAAAATATAAGAGACTTTAAATAACAAAAAGAGACATTTAGTGTAAGGCGAAAGTTTGTCCAAATATGGTCGTACTATTTAAAAAAATTAAATAAAATGAAGGCCTACAATTGCAAAAAATTGAATTACACATCCAAAACAAAATACTTCCTTGCTCAAAAAACAGTAAAACTTTAAATCCTAAATACCGACGAAGGACTGAAGCAAAGAGCCAGGGAAACGGAGGTTAAAATTGCTTCTTCAAAAAGCTGTCATTTTAAGGGACGGGATTTCTGGGGACCTACCAAGGCGCTGCCAAAAGGTCATTACTGCCATTTGTTAAAGTCACTTAGCGGTGTCCGATTTCTTTTGTCGAAGGGGCTATCAACTCTCTCTCTCTTTCTCTTTCTCTCCTCCCTCTAAACCAACTGAGAATATGGAGAGATTTTTTTTTTTTTTCAATCCATTGTTTAACCTCGAGTCGAGTATTAGGTCTTAGCCGCTCGGAAATCTTGCCATCGAAGGAGAAGCTAAATTTATTATTTCTTCTCCTTCAAGACGTCAGTGGGATGTCGAAAGTTCTAGTGTTCCATTGTGCATGTTCCACTGAACACGATGTTTTGTTAGCCGGATGTTCCAGCAACATTTCCTTTTCAGAATGTATGAATTTGTTAGAGAATTTTTTATTCTTATGTAAATTATCATGTGTATGAACATATGTAAGATAAACGCGCTCACACACACACACACGTGTATACATATACACATGCATACGCACACATATATAAATATAAGTATGTATATATATATATATATATATATATATATATATATATATATATATATATATATATATATAGATATAGAATCTACTGGTCACTTTTACCAGATACATACGTAATTGTAATAGAAGTTAAGAGGGCATTGTGGCTATTACAATTATATATATATATATATATATATATATATATATATATATATATATATGTGTGTGTGTGTGTGTGTGTGTGTGTGTGTGTAATGAAGTATGTTTGTAATGTTTAAATTCCTTTTCAACTGATTGAGAACAAACAATTTTTGTGCTATACAAAAAAGCAGGCTTCGTGATGGAAAGGCAAATAGAAGAACCCTTTTGATCAAACCGAACTTGTGACCATCATTGTCCCTGCTTTTACTTTTGCTTTTAACTCTGACCCTCTTAATTGCAAGAGCAAGATGCAGGTGATTTGGAGGTAAAGCGTGGTGAATGTGAGCTCAAGGAAAGGTTTAAGCCAGTACTAGGTCCAGAGCCCGAGTCCTCATATCTTCATAATATTTTTATGGCCTTTGCTTGTTTCTATTTGTCCCTGGGTAGTTATGTCAATTCAAATATTAGTTCATGAAAGAACTCACTATATCATGGGTCTTTATTCTTCTGCTTGACTAGCTTTATGCATGTTCTTGTCTTCTCCTTGTCATTTGTTTTATCAACATCATCTCTGACTTTATATTATTTACACACACACACACACACACACACACACACACACACACACACACACATATATATATATATATATATATATATATATATATATATATATATATATATATATATATATATATATATATATATATATATATATATATATATATATATATATATATATATATATATATATATACACACACACAGTATATGTGTGTGCTGGTTTTAGTTTATTTTGTGTTATTTATATCAGGCATATTACTGTTCGGTACTTGCGTGCTTCCAAAAGTAATATCCATTCATCATGCCTCTGTATTTGGGAATAAAGTTTTCTAGGTTGTGCCTGCTTTATTCGCAACCTGTTCCCTACATCAATTACTATAAAGAACGAAAAGCTGTGCGGAGTATACAATGCAAATTGCTTCAAGTCGAAAATGTCTTTACCAAATGCTGACCTTTATCCGTGATCTCCCAGCCGGGGCCTCGACAAATGAAATCTATTAACGAAAACTTTTCGAACGTAAGTATATTCCTCTTTCACGTCGGTAATGGAAATATTTTTCCCTCGGAACACAAGAGCAGTCGTCTGTTGCTCATGATAATTTAATTTATGTATGAGTGCTTGGTTCTTTCATCAATCATAAATTACAAGAAGGGAACAACGGCGTATATGCAGATGGTTGGTGCATCTTTGATAGTCATATTAATGGTTTCAACAAAGGAATTTTTCCTTTGTTAATGGTGTTCTGAGTTCTTGTGTGTTGTCTGAAAATCATGCTGTTTTAATGTTTAGGGGGTAAGTTGGTAACATATTTGATTAACCTTAATTTCTTATGTAATATAGTGAATATAGAAATATTCAAAGAAATGACAGCACTAAATAATAATAATGTTGGATGTCTTTTCTGAAATTTCTGATTTTTCCAGCAACATACCTCTGACCATTTCACCTAAAGAAGTACTATATCGGCTCCGTCTGTGATTTGAGTACCATTTCCAAAATGATACATCCAAAAGCTGCAATCATTAATCCTATTGTTAACATTATCATTAACCAAAGTAACCACTCCGGAACTGTCAACATCAAACGTCACTTGATATGATTACTGTTTGCATCAGCATTTCATTTTAACACAAGACCATTTTTCTTTCCCATTGTTTATTCAAAGGAAGAACAAATTCTACGTTAGGCGAGTCTGTTCGTGCGCATTTGTACTAACGCATATCTGCATTTGCTTAAATCATGATTACGAGAAAAACACGAAAGTCTGACTGCAAGATCATCAACCAACTGGTCTAGACAAAGCAACTTTATATTTGTTTGTCTGTTGTTTGATGTCATTGTTGCATTTGTTTTTTGCTTGTGTCACTGTTCTTGTAAGAGCTCTTGGTGTGTGCTTGTTCGCTTATGCATACATGAGTGAGCTTGCGCGCCTCTGCCTTATATCGTCAGGGCGTAAACAGAAATTTTAGACAACATAGTTCGATGGTGGAGTGAGAGAATTGTTGAAACTTCTTCAGTTTGTCTGTGATGCTTTACATGAAAACTGAATGAGTTGGACTTATTCCTTGCTAAATTATCTTTCAATTTACTCAGGGTATAATCACTAATAAATTAATCTATTCAAATTTCAGTGATGATACATACTGTATAACTGAGGATCATTAATGCCCGTTGATAATATGTAAAATTTTACTTTAAACAGACTTTGTTTTACATTTATATATATATATATATATATATATATATATATATATATATATATATATATATATGTATATGTATATGTATATGTATATGTATATATATTATCTACATTTCCAGCTAATAATTTCCGCTGGTCTCCTTTAGACTCTTTTCATTTTCAGCATTATTTTATTCGTATAATAACATTGCCTTCATGTCATTCATTCTGCTTGGATAAGCAGAACCTTTGAAAAGGTTACGACATTAACAGTGAACATGAATGAATATTGAAAAAAAAATTCTTCTGTTTATGGAAACTTCAGTAGTAATGATTCTTTTACTTTTATAACATCCCAATTTTAAAAGTAAAATAAATCAGTAAAAATAAGTATTCACACATACATTCCTCAAATTTACCATCTCCGAGCTAATGCAAAACATCCAAGACAGAGGCTGAAAAAAACTATAAGATATTTCCGTTTACCTTCAACGGCTTATGAGGTTTTCGGTAGTTGAAATAAGGAAGTTTATCACAAACAAACCCATTTTAGTGATTATTCCCATGCGTCTCATTCTGAGGTATCTATTCGAATGGAAAATGAATTCAAGTTTGAACAGATTCATTTTTTGCACCATTTTCTACGCTGCCATTCAATGTCGAGATTTCACAGTGCATTAGCACTTAAATGTAACCATTTCACCATATGAACTAACATTCTAAACTTCGTGAAGTCCCAAATGATAAATAACTTATTCTTCTTCGTTTTTAACGTGTATTTTTTTCCCATTATTATATGGGGTAAGCATGATGCCTTCTTTTGAAGGGCTTGGATTTGGCGGTGGGGTAGGCCGTAGCCTCGATCGGCTGCCCTGCCTGACATCGCTTAGACCCCGGTAGCGAATGTGTACATGTTACCAAATCCCCAGCTCCCTTTCTCCCAGCAGTGAGGAGAACTGGGCGAGTAGGTTGACAGTTCGAGACGTGTGACGTGTCTGTTATGTTTTAGAAGGTGTTGGAGTGGCTTTGTTTATGTGTGTATTAGTCTGTAACACCCATTTGCTTTCAGCAAAATTGGAAAAAAAATTAAAAGTAATAGAATTGATTATAATATGGTCTGGAGAAGGTAACGAACAGAGGGTGTTTTCAACAACCGCTACCCAACAAAAGCTGTCGTTCCACCACAGAACTTGAAGAGTGTACGGCTTCAATGAGATTTTGAGAAAAATTGCTATATATCACAAAGGCTGAGATCGATATTTAAGAATCCTAAAGTTTCAACTTTTATTAGAACTGAAACCTCGAAAAATATGTAAAGGTCAATCGTATTAGTAGTAAAAATAATAGCAACCTCCATTTTAGAGTTCATCCAAATGATGGAAAATAAAATTTTGACACTCGTAGTGACGTCTAACCTTGAAAAATAAGACAAGGTAAAATACCTTTGGGGAAATAAAAATCAACCCCATAGATACACGCCTACCATAGTTCATCTGACTGATGAAAAATACTGTAAAACATAAACATTTGGTTCTAAATAGAACCTCGATCTCGAAAATTAAGTTAAGATCGAAAATATTTGTGGATGATATTCACCAGGCCCCAGTTCAGTAAATCTCACTAAAACCAGAGAAAATTAAATGTAAAAAACGGGGATAAAAAATAAACATAAACCTCATGTAGTACCTGCCTACCTGGTTGCTTGAACACTCGCGGAAAAAAATCAGCCTTCAAATAAACTTGTGACCTTGACAATTGGTTATGGTGAGAAAAATGATAAAATGATATTTTAGCATTTTGTTCTCACTTCAGATGCATATATCATCTCCATGAGTCAATATGTGAGCATTTGAGAAAAAAAGGCGGACAGGTAAGCCTTAGAATTTTTCTGTTACACTGAAGAGTTAGGAAATATTTCGGTAAAATAATCATCCAAATCCAAAATACTGATATACCACGTTTCATCAAAATAATAATAATAATAATAATAATAATAATAATAATAATAATAATAATAATAATAATAATAATAATAATCATTAAAGTCAGGGAGATAAGCCAACGTTTCCTTTTGAGTCACTGATAGTTTTATCAAGCTGACCGATAATAATTTGATCCAAGTGCTGATTTCTTCCACTGATTTGCTTAATTGGATGTTTTTGTGAAACTTACTGGAAAGCTATTGAGTTTTCAGCTAGCATGACGGTCCTACGTACAAATAATAATAATAATAATAATAATAATAATAATAATAATAAAAATAATAATAATAATAATAATAATAATAATAATAATAATAATAACCCTAAAATAATATATTACAATTATCGAGTAACAATAACAACGATAATTTGAGCGTACCAATACGCAGATAAAATTAAAATGGAGTTTTCTTAACAGTAATAAAGATGATGACGCTGACGAATTGCGATATTCATAAATAGTCTTACACATACATTAATACATTATCACTAACCGGCTAATATAGCTAATTCAAAATATTCGAGATTTCATCAACAAGTGGACATAAATACAGGGAACTGAATTGAATTGAATATCTTTTTTTTTTTTTTTTTTTTTTTTTTTAAAGAAAAACCATTGTTCTCCGAAAGCATCTTCCTGTTTGGCCTCCCGAGAGCTCTCCGGCGTCGTCGGGCCGGGGTCGGCAAACACCGCCAGAGAACGGCGTTAATTGAAATATCGTGCTCCAAAGAACCATTAATAATTTCGCCGTCAGTTGGGGAGGACCCGTGACCACGGGGTGCCCATGACCCCTCGGGGATGCCTCGCTATCGATACATCACCTTGGGTCAGGCCCTGAGGGATACCCCCCGTGAGAGAGAAGAATGGGGGCCCCTGCACTCGTTTCAACAGGGCATGCATGAGGAGGTCCGGGGCAATGCCCCCTTACCTTTTGGCTGTCATTTTTTTTTTTTTTTTTGGCAGATTTTCGGATTGGGATTTTTTTTCGGCCGTAACATACGTGGATACTTATGTATATTCTTGTATCCCTCATACTAAGGCTGAATATAATTTAATAAACAGACCATTACTTGCATGTGTATAAGGTCAAGGAGTCACGTGAGGAATGTAGTTCCTGTCTTAAATATTTTTTTCTTTATTATAAATCTTTAGATCTGTCACTGTCTTTCGTTTCAAAATAACATTCAAACATAATGCAAGAACAGGTAGTTTTGTTCCCACTTGATTTCTAAATAATAATAATAATAATAATAATAATAATAATAATAATAATAATAATAATAATAATAATAATATTAATAATAATAATAATAATATTATTATTATTATTATTATTATTATTATTATTATTATTATTGTTCCTAAAAGACTCCCAGTTTAATAAAACTCAAATAACATATAAATATTTAATCCTCATATTTTACGAGAAAACATTTAAATTCACAGAGATATTATAAGCTAATATAACTGTTACAACTGATTAATTACAAAAGTCCTGCCCAGAGACAGTTCGATCTGAGAAATCTCGAATTAAATTGATCGATCTTGAGCACATTAGACAGACGGGGTGATGTTAACAACAGTTTTAAAGACGAGCATACAGATTTTTTTAACTCTCAGCGTTCATTCAAACAGTCATTCATTTATCTAAATATGAATGGGAATATTTGTATTCGCAACCTTAATGAGAAAGGCAGTTGCGCTGCACCTTGTAGTTCATAAACTAGTTCAGAGTTCAGATTGGTGAACCTGAACAGCATGTGGTTCAGTTCATCTATGTGTGTTCTCAAAGCCGAGGGCTGCATCATATTGTGAATCTAAAATAAGCAGTGTTTCTCCTTTTATAATAATAGGCATTATTTTATATAATTTCTTCTGGACATGAATAATTCAGTAGTTGTCTAGACGTTTGTGAAAAGTGTGGATACAGTCGTATATATGCTCTTTCTATTATCACAAATGAAGTATACATTAGACCTTTTGTAATCTTATTTCGTGATAGGAATAAGGGAAAGTCAAATATCCCACTACAACAATGCCATCTATATTAAGAAGAATACTGTTCAAATACCAAATCATTTGAGCCCAACAGAAAATATGATAATGTAACAAACAGAAAATTTCATAAGATCAACTCTACTAATTCAGGCATTAAAAAAATTAATTAATGTTCAAGAGAGGGTCTGTTCCTATAATATATTTTCAATATTATTTTCTGATTCTCAAAATCTTAATGGTTGAGAATCTCCAAGTTTTGTTCCTGGCTAAAAGCTGCCTCCTGGGGATCTAATCCCAACTGCCCTGCCTTCTAATTATCGTTGGTCTGGTTGGCAGTACACTTTCCTATGATTATTAACCCATATGATTATGTTACCTCTTTTCCTAGATCTCGAGGTCATACCAGATTAAAAAAATCAAGCATACTTTGAAAGAACATATCCATATTGTTTTGATTGCCTGTCAGTTAAATCATCAAATGTCACTTCATTCCAACGCGGCAATTTCAAAATGTGGGATTACATATATTGTTTCAAGTTTGGTATCCCACTTTTAAAGAGCAACGATAAAGCATAAAGTGACGCTGATTTACCTAAAAGGTTAAAAAAAAAACCTCCTGTGTCAAAACCCAGTTTCATCATTTTTTTTTTATTTCCAAAGTTCAAAGTCTTTCTGTGCTGAAGGCAGTGACGTCTGACATAATAAGAACATTCTTTTGCAAGGTGGAGTTTACTCATGATCATAGACAGCTTGACAAATATCCAGGCATTATTATTAATACCTTCATTAAATACTATTGTCATCATTCGTGCAATGTCTACTGGAGCGAACCAAATGACCTTTTAAGATTCGAGAACATCCGTTATATTGTTAAAAGTTAAACTTGAGATGCCAAGATGATAATATTCCCTGGTGCAGGTTCCCAGTCAGTTGTATGTATGCATGTACTGAATGTATGTATGCATGTATGTGTGTACTTATATATATATATATATATATATATATATATATATATATATATATATATATATATATATATATATATATATATATATTTACTTTTATATATTTATATATATAAATATATATTTATATATATATGTGTGTGTGTGTAATTGACAGAAAAGCCGTTTTGAAAGCAGGATTCGAAAACAGACTTCTAATAGAAGAAAAGAACCAAATCCTAGGGAGGGCATTAATAAATGTTTTATAAAATAAAACACCTAAATCTAGTCAAAATAAGTGGTCAAGAACATCATCTTATTTGAAAGACAGCCAGGAGAGGCCACTACAAACAGTAACCAGGTGCAAAATGTTAATCAATAAAAAGACAGAGTCCCCGTCGAAAGCATCCACCAAGCGCATATTCATAACTCCGCGGGGACAAAAGACCTAACAATAGGAAGACAAAAGACACGAAGCCAGCGCCACACCGCCAGCGTCAAAACACGAAGGCCATTTGCCCCCAAGTCCGGCCGACTTCAAAATGCTTTTCATTATCAGTTCCGGCACGGCCTCAGCTCAGTCTCAGCCCCCGCCCCCTTCTTCCCCTTCCCCCTCCTCACTCATCCTCCACCCTCCCCCTCCTCATATACCCCTCCCCCCTCCACCCGGGGGTCCTTTTGATATATCGCTCTCACAATAGTGTCTGATTGTGCCATTTGCAGCCAATAAAAATCATTAACCATTGCCTTTTAAAACACAAACGCTAATTTACCTCGACATATCTCAATGTCATCGGGTATCGAGACGGCCGAAGTCATTAGCAGAGAGAGAGAGAGAGAGAGAGAGAGAGAGAGAGAGAGAGAGAGAGAGAGAGAGAGAGAGACGGATGGTTAGAAAGAGAGCATAAACGTTAAAGCAGAAAGATAGGCAAATGGACAAGAGTTGAATACAGTTTGGTACACTGAGTAACAGAAGGGATTACAGTAATCATAATTAGCACGATTTGGGGAAAGTTGAGAATAATTTAAAGATTAAAAGAAGATTCAAGGAAAACAATGCTGAAAACATGTAACCTGAAAATATTATAAAACAGATGCAATTGCAACAAGCAACATTTCTAACTGAGAAGGAGAGAAAGGTGAAGAATGAGAGAGAGAGAGAGAGAGAGAGAGAGAGAGAGAGAGAGAGAGAGAGAGAATGAAATGTACCCTACCTAATTGATATTTTGGAGCCCGCCTAAGAAAAAGTACAAATCTGATCGACTCTTCATAATACTCATGCAAAAGGGTTCGCATGCCGTGTCGCCTTTCACTAGGCGAACGAGTGTACGGCTTTCTCGTGCTCTTTGAATACCCGTCACGTACCGCAGCGGCGACACCAAAGACACATTGTACGGCAGTCAGTAACACATTGCATCCCGGTCGATAACATGGCAATGAAGCCGGGAGCCCATCGTATTGCTATTTGTAAAGTATAGTGTCTTGGTTAACAGAACGGAGTAAAGTTGTTATTTGCAATATTGTATAATCAGCGTTGCTCAGAAATTCGGAATGCCGTGATTAAACT
>NC_089764.1:24796235-24813735 GCF_040412425.1 Macrobrachium rosenbergii | reverse complement strand
ATAATACCTTTTAAAATAAAGATACGTCTCATTTATTCGCATTAATCAATGAAAGCAAACTTATCGCCTATTCCCAACAAAGACTTGCCCTTCCTCACTCATCTGTCATGAATGAGCCCTAATGCATTTCTTATCTCTTTTACAGTGGAGTAGAACTCGCCTAAAATTGCTTGAAGATATATCTTCAATCACTCTGATAAGAGTTCCATAAAATACAAAGACACTGACCATCATGGAGTGATTTATCTTATTTGTGACTCTCCGAAGACGAATTTCGTTTGAGGCTCAAGCATCCAAACTGACTGTGGTCATCATGCAAATAAAGAAGTCATCGATTTTACTTTGCTTCTTTCCTAGGATTCAAGAACCGTCATGCAAATTTCTATGTCTCACTTTGCATCTTTCATCATTTTAACATCTCGTCCCTTTTTTGGCAAAGTGTCGAATAAGTATTTTAAAATTTTTTTAATTTATCTTCATCGACGTGAATTTATCACTGACCCCCTTGTTTCAGCTAATTATCATTTTGTCTCTCTCACCATCCATCCTGGATGGTGAGGGACAGACCTGATGTTTTGCTGAAACAAGAAGTTAATGATAAAAACAATTTGATACAAACAGCTCAAAAAAATTTTTCTTTTAATTCCATATTCGACACTTTTCCATAAAAGGGACGGTATGGGCCCTGGGGTCGTTTGGCAATTCATATGTAATAACAAAATACTAACTAACTGGCTTTGCAGTGTTTGTTTACTGAAAACAGTAAGTCATTACAAACATTCATACTTTTATTACGGTGCTGTTTATTATTTAAACTCTAAAACCCAAAGCTTATGTCCTACTTTTATATAAAACGTGGGTATGGCGTTTATTCCATGCATCTTTTAAAACTTTTATCATTACATTGTGAACGGTAATTTCTGTTACTTTGGTGAAAGTAAAATTCCTTTGCTACTCCATATCAGTTTGCCCAACACCCTTTTTTTTATTGCTTGAAGTTAAACATTTATTTATTACTTTACCTCATCTAGTTATTGGTAATTATCAATTTGCTGCGTACATTAAGAATAATCTCTCGTTGTTACTAAGTAATTACGGAGTTCTTTTTAACGCAATCATCGATTAGATATTAAGTAAGGTAACTCTAAGTAGTGTATATTTTTTTACTCATAGCAATTATTTCCCGAAAGAAAATCTAAATCAGACTATCATGTCCAGACGGGTGTAGGTTCTGACAATACGAACAGAGGTTCAGTTTCAATACAGCTGATCAGCAGGTTTTTTATTCACTTCATTCTTGTACTGCCTTAGACTGTTTCTGCAATTTATCAGTGGTATTCTGATCGAAATTTGATCATGAATTTCAATCATTCATCTATTTTTCGAAGGTCTTGTTGTTGTTTGTCTTATTTAATCTCCTTACAAGTTTATCGTTTCAGGTTTAAGATATGTTTTCATATAAATATGTTTCAGACGGTTTCCCTAATTTTATCTGAAAATAGTATCTATAAAATATTAAAAATTATATAATTATTGTTTCTAACAGCGTAATAACTTCAGATTTTCTATCTGTTTGTTTGTATGCGTGTCAGTCTGTCTCTTTCTTTCCCTTCTGCATTTTCATTCTATTTGTTTTCAATCATATTCCTTAAGAAATATCAAGCTTTACTCGACATTACTTGGCCGCAGATTTTTAACGCACTAAACTCCTAAATATATGTATCGAAAATTCTGAATTTTTTTCCCCTCGAGACATAATTGTTACTGAGGGATGTACTTAATATAAACGTGTCGACATTTTAAAAATTAATCAACCGCGGGATGAGTTCTTAATGTGTCGACATTTTTAAAACTAATCGACACCGGCAAAACTCACCAAGTGCGTGCGTGTGTACAGAAAAACTTGATTTATAGCGGAGGTCGACTCTGCTCTCCATTAAATAAATTAGCGAAGGGCTAATCACCAGACCTCGCTAAATCGCCGAACAAATACATTTTCTAAATTGTCTTGCACGAGAGTTCGTCGGCTGATGATAGCTCAAACAACCTAAGTGAAACCGACCAACCTACATCTCTGTGAAAAAAATGGTATAAATAAAGGATTCTCCTTTAATATTATGACGATAAATAAACGCAAAGTATTTGAATTATGATGCTAAAAAACGATTATCGTCGTTGCCATCAGGTGGGAGATGAACTCGCTGGTCTCTAGATGTATCTCGGCACCTCTGAGAATGATTTGTGTGGACCATCGTTGATGCTGTTATATATTATTGTGAAAGTAACGGGACCCAGAGGCTGGGCAACAATTTATGGCTGCGGGATGCTCCCTACTCTCGCAAGAAAGCTACGTAATGCCCGCCAGGCTACAACGTCACACTTTATACTCTCTCGAGTTTAAAATATCATGTATAGTAAAGGTTCGAGATTATTATAACGTCTTTCGGGGCGAGTAGATCTCACAGTCTCTTCTGATTATTTCTTTATGTCTTAATACCTCAACGTTCATGACTATAGTTACCTGTTCTGTGCCCTGTTCCTACACTTCAATGTTCTTTTAATATTTCAAGTCTGGATTAAATAATAACTTAACAAGCTTTATTTTATCAAAAATAGAATTTTCCCAGATGAACCAAAATGAACAACACTGTGCCCGTCTAAAGCCATGATTGCAACAGCATCAGGCCAGTCTTCATCATTTCAGTCTTGACATACAACTTTTAAGCTTTTTCATCTCGAAAGACCTTTCAAGTCTCACTAGTTGAGCACAATATAACTGACATTGAATTTGAGTCTAGTAACGTTAAGGAAAATACATAATGAAGTAATCTGTCCAAGGTTCTTTGTCAATAACAAAAACACAGTTATAATGACAGTCTGAACATCAGTATTGATTTAATTATTCGTATCCAGAGCTCAAAGAGTAATAAAAGATATTTATATTAACTGGCGCAGAAAAATAAAGGGTCATTGACTCCCTATAAAAAAAGGGAAGACTTTGCAACACGTGGGTAAATAAGTAAAAAAAACCTTTGCCCACTTAAGCACGAATTTTTACCTCGATACTATCGGCATCTTAAGTAAGAGGGGATTAGCATGCATCAGCGAAAAAAAAAATAAACTTTAAAGATGGACTTTTGTTTATCCTGTATGCAAATGCACACGTGCCATGACACATAACACAGTCACATGAACGTACATGCTTGCACACAGATGCACACACACACATATATGCATACACACACAGAGTCTCATCCGAGGCCCAAAAAAGGGAAGAGATTTGACGTATGAATCCATTAGGGCTATCGGAAAATGATGGCGTAAGATGGAATGCTTATGACGCGAGGAATTTACATATAAATAAGAATTAGCGCAAGGGGAGAGAGAGAGAGAGAGAGAGAGAGAGAGAGAGAGAGAGAGAGAGAGAGAGAGAGAGAGAGAGAGAGAGAGAGAGTTGAATTCGAAAGGGTTTGAAGGGAGAAAACGATAGAATAGACAGAAGAGCAGAAAGAAAGCGGATGGGTACTGAGATAAATTAAACATAAGGAGACAGGGAGACCAGAGGAAAAATTATTACTCTTAATAAGAAGAGAGAGAGAGAGAGAGAGAGAGAGAGAGAGAGAGAGAGAGAGAGAGAGAGAGAGAGAGAGAGAGAGAATTCGAAAGGGTTTGAAGACAGAAAAAGATTATTACTCTTAATAATAAGAAGAAGAAGAAGAAGAAGAAGAAAAAGAAGAAGAAGAAGAACAAGAAGAAGAACAAGAACAAGAAGAAGAACAAGAACAAGAAGAGAGAGAGAGAATTATTCGAAAGGGTTGGTGGAGAGAAAACGATAGACACAGAATGGCAGAAAGAAAGGGAGTGGATAGCAGAGGTAAAATTAAACTCAAGGAGACAGGGAGACCAGAGGAGAAATATTACTCTTAATAAGAAGGGAGAGAGAGAGAGAGAGAGAGAGAGAGAGAGAGAGAGAGAGAGAGAGAGAGAGAGAGAGAGAGAGAGTCGAACTGGAAAGGGGTCTGAAGAGAGAAAAAGGAGAGACAGAAACGCAGAAAGAAAGTGGTGGATAGTAGGGATAAAACTAAACATACGAGAGAGAGAGAGAGAGAGAGAGAGAGAGAGAGAGAGAGAGAGAGAGAGAGAGAGAGAGAAAGGCGAAATGGAAAGGATTTGAGGAGAGAACAGGAGAGACAGAGAAAGGAGAAAGGTAGAAAAAAAGTAGACAGGAGGGATATAATTAAATTAAACATAAGGAGACAGAAAGACTGAAAGAGAAATGACTACTCTTAATAGAGAGAGAGAGAGAGAGAGAGAGAGAGAGAGAGAGAGAGAGAGAGAGAGAGAGAGAAGGGTACATATCACATACTTCATATCGCAGGAAGAAGTAAAAGTAATACTTAGCACACACTACAAATGCATGAACTGAAAAAGAATGTAAGTAACTATTTTCCTAATAAGTCATGGCCTAATTTTTCTTACTAATAATGATATGATAAAGATACTAGGAAATTATTAAGAATAAAAGATATATGATTCAGTGTAATTACAGTATCTACTTCAGCATTTTCATACATTACTGAAAAGCGTCGGTTTTGTAGCCATGTTAGAAATGGAATAAGGTTCGGTATTTCATCTCGTAAATAAAATTATTTTATTTTTTAAGAGAAAGGTGATTTTATGGCAATTTCACGCGTTTCGGTTTGACAAAACGTGATTAGCTTTATTTTTTATTTGTTCAAGTTTTCACGTTGGTATTGCTTGCTGCTCTTGCCAAAAAAAAAAAAAAAATACAGAAAATAAAGTTAAACAATGTGGAATCCTTTGGAGGGAAAAGTCAGCAGCTGTACAGAAATAACCAAATCTAATTCCCAGCTTTTACTCAAAAAATACTGAAGATTTTATTACGCTGTCACAACAGCTGTTCGCTGCAAGCTTCATCAATTATTTAGTATTTAGGGGATTAAATATTTTTTCGCGTCTGTCTCCCTGTCTGTCCGTTTGGTAGACTGAGAGATTAACAGGAGGGATCTCGGTCGTGCAAAGTCTTGCGTGCGTTCCTGAACGTGCTCAAAAGAGGAGGGGAAAAAATGGCGACTAAAAGGAATTTAATTTCCTCTCGGTCAAAAATGCGCAGGTAATTTTGAACGAGAGAGAGAGAGAGAGAGAGAGAGAGAGAGAGAGAGAGAGAGAGAGAGAGAGAGATCCAGTAGGTCTTTAAAAACCATTACGTGATTTCTTGAGACCCGCACAGCAACTTCATAAATTTTGGAAACTTTATTATGTATTATTTTTTAAGGAACTAAGTTTAGCTTCTTGAAAGTGGTAGAAGCAACCTTGCTTTCTCTTCAGCGAAGAAAATGATCAAAAGAAAGTTTAAATTTTTATTCGCTATTCGAAATCATTTTCTGTCGAAAACTGCCTACTGACCTTTTGCAAATTCTCTAGAGTTGGACATCCGAACTTTAAGCCAAAGTCTGTCCACCAGGGCATTAGCTCCGATTTTCTTTAATAATGATGATGAATAAGAGTCAGATTAAAATAATATCAACATCTGGATCCTTAGATTTTCAATTAACTCATCAGTACCGCAACCGCAAAACAGACATTCCATTAACTAGAACAAATTTGCCGCGGTCCAAAAAAATGCCCAAACAATATTCAGTGATATTCAATAAGACCATAATGCATTTATCACTACAAGATTTAATCTATTTACTTCTCACCAGAGTCGTCCGCAGATCTCATTAGTAATGAAGACATCCACCGGATTTTTACATTCCCGGATGACACTCCCAGCCACCTGGGGTAATCTATCTCGCAATTTATAATCCGGGAAAGAAATTAACTCGTCCGAGGGAGGACAGAGGAGCAAAAAAAAAAAAAAAAAGAGGTATCTCATGAACATTGCATTGTTATCCTAATGCATAATAATGCACGACTCTCGACCGTTCCATGATATGTTAATTAATAGAAGGTCGTGTACTTCCACGGGGACTGGTTTTTATTAGACTCTTGTTCGAGCCGAGGGAGGCAATTATTAAAGAAGCCACAATAGAAACGGCTGTGTTCTCTCTCTCTCTCTCTCTCTCTCTCTCTCTCTCTCTCTCTCTCTCTTGGTGGTGATAATCGTGATCATAGTAAAAATGGCATTAGTTCAATATTATCATTAGTGTTGTCTTTGTTGTTATACTTTGTTGTGGTAATTATGATTTTAGGTCTTTATAAGATTCATTCATACTTAGGACCAAAAATCCTTAAATTTTAGGGGAATATTAGCGTTAGACATTAATAATAATAATAATAATAATAATAATAATAATAATAATAATAATAATAATAATAATAATAAATAACACTATTTCCAGTTTACTATTTGACCTGTCTGATCAAATAAAAAATATGCAACCAATGAAATTAATCATGAAAGATACAAAGGTATACAGAATACTATTTGGTCTACTTCTGGAAGTCATTTAATTAGATTTATGAAGAAAGAACTCTAAACCTATGCATCTTAAGACATGGGTAAAGTTATGCTCCGCTTATCAGACTGCCTCATATATCCCCAATAATGGAGTGTGTTTTACTCATAAAATTAAAATCCCGATAGATTTTTTTTATTTCTCATCTCTAATACGAATAGAAAGAAATTTCTTCATATGACTTATTTGGATATGGTCTCGGAAGTTTCTCTACAAGTAACTTAAACTAAAAAAAAAATGTTCTTTTCCATGAACGATTAATATATTATATGACGTTTAATCTCTCTCTCTCTCTGACTCTCTATATATATATATATATATATATATATATATATATATATATATATATATATATATATATATATATATATATTATATATATATATATACCCTGTATTTTGACAGCTGTGAAACTAATTGCAAGAAATAAGAATTACTCATACATTTAACAAGTAACTTGAGCTAAAAAAAACGTTTAATATAAATATTATCTATCTATCTATACATATATAAATATAAATATATACATACACATATATATATACACCCTGTATTTTGACAGCTGTGAAACTAATTGCAAGAAATAAAAAATATTCGTACATTCAACAGATCCCTTAAGAGCTTTAAAAAGAGATTAGCTCTTCAATATCATGCTGTCAGATCAACTTTCTCTTCGTTTACAAAGAAATGAAAGTGAAGGAACTTTCATTTTGCGTGATATGTTACAGATGGTTAAAAAGAGGAGTTCGCAGAATCTCACCTGTTTATGCAGTGCCTCAGAAGCAAAGAAAAGAGAACCATTTTAAGACAACTTTCAGAAAAGTATCTGCGTCAAACCTTATAAATTCTTACATACGTGAATTATTTGTCACGCTTGAAATTATTTCTGACTTTAGCTTTTTGCCAGAATGCATGAAAAGAACGGTTTAGTATTCTGCCCTTAAATGGAACACTGCAGTATCTGCAAAATTTTCGAAATTGCGATATGCCACCTATTGGGTTGGTGAAACACTAATACACAAGTTACTGCAGATTCAGAACGACTCTTCCGTGCTCTATTTAGGGGTCCTATTTGCGGTGTCTGCAATATCAGTAGTAAGGCAAGGGAAAACTGCAGTATCTACCATTTTTCTCAGTTTTGTATTTTTGCAGATAATGCAGTCTTCCATTTTAGGGCAGTATTCATATTTTATGAGGGAAACATATAACTTCCTTTTTTACAAAAGAGATGTCACCATGAAGCGTAACCTCTGCCTTGTATACCAGGGCTATGCACAAGAACGTCCCAGTTCACGATTGTGCATTAAAATAGATCGTAGAACCATTTTATTGATGTATATCTAATCAGGCAATGGCTGGAGAGCCTCGTCTAACAAGTTTTCTAAACCTCGTCTCTTCAACTTGCTCCAATTACTCACCCACCTCTAATTATCGTGGCAAAGAAGAGCGGATTTCAGACGGATGATTATGGACCCCCAAACTGCCATTAAAGTATTCAACCATTGCAAGTGCATTTCATGGTCGTGCTGTCGTATCTAAATAAAAAAAAATAAATAAAGAGGGATGGAACAGGAGAATAAAGAAGGAAATACAATGGAAGGACAAAGAGATATAACGAATAGCGGAGGAAACAAAAGCAAGAGGGCAAATAAATAAAAGGAAGAAAGAGAGAAGAGGGAAAAAAAGAAGAAGAGATCTAATGTGCCCACAGTCGTTACTCGAAGGACCTGGAAGTAAGCAAGAGCAGGTTGTAATTGTCCATTGTTTAGGCGAATAGCTGAGCATAATGGCTCCTCTGTGAGCACGACATGCCACTGGAAAGACCCTTCCCTTGTTCGACCTCCGCCATCTTGCCACTCTGAGAACCTATCCAACTAGGACTCTCTCTCTCTCTCTCTCTCTCTCTCTCTCTCTCTCTCTCTCTCTCTCTCTCTCTTCTGGGTACCTTTCTGGCTTTGGCCTGTTAATTTTATCTCTATCCATGAGGATGTCATTCCGAAATTTCCTCTTTTTTTTTATTGTGAAAGTTAAAGTGATTCCTCATTTGATTATTAAAGTGAGCTTTAGAGTCCTCTCAGCACATGCATAGTGTGTGTATATGTGTGTATGCGTGCGTGCGTGTGCACCTAATCCTTTGAAGCGGATGTTAATCTTCTACTTTCCATCAAATCTCTTTGGAATGGGGTTGCTACCCTCACGTCTTGTACGCTGGCTTAAAAATGCTATAATCGACTAACCACGGGGCATAATGAATTTTGCAGTAAATATGCAAAAAGACTCTACCCACATAGCTTCGAGCTCTGCTCTTTCAATGGCAAGGTGATGTCGATAAGAAATTGAAGCTCAGCTCACAATCATTTTGAGCCTTAGTGAAGCGTCCCCACGTTCTACGAAAGTAATTCCTTTTTTTTTTTTTATCTGGAGACACAGAGTGGCTCTAAATTGCTGTCGGGGAAAATATTTTTCTCTAAACCACTGTTACATCAAAGGACGCCCTCCCATTCTATCGTATAGAAAAAATATATTTGATATGTATCAATTGGCATTCGCGTTCCATCGCATATAACGTAGATTATGAGGATGATTTATCCTCCTTTTTGGAGATCAGAAAAGGAAAGGAAAGCTCTGGAGTGTCTATATTTCGAAACAGAAATGGCTAAACAATGAAAAGGTTGCTGTCACCAACAATGTTTTCTGAAATACTTGAACTAAATTTTGGTTATTTTTCACCAACTGATTTCTAGACATAACAAGAAGAAAACACCTGTGTTTAGATGTAACCTCCTGATCAGGTTTTACTTATAAATTCTTTGATTTATTTTATATGAAAATAATTTACATTTTGTTTATATACCTACATGTGGTTTATGAGTTAATATATGCAACAGCAAATCAAATTTCATTAAAGGAACGAAAGATGGAATGAATTCAAATTGATTTTCACGGGTGAATAGAGAAGAAAATGTTGAAGGAGTCTCTTTTTATTTTATTTCGGCAACTGAAAATTTAGAAAGGTATTGTGACACATAAATGAATTTCAATTTATAAAGCACATTTTAGATACAATAATGGCTTATGAATTACTTTGCATGTCAAACAAATTTGAAAATAAGTTACGTTAAGACAAGCCTCTGGATTTTTGCAATTGTACGATTTAAAGTGTTGAGGTACAGCAATTTAGAAGATTATGGATGGGTGAATGTCTTCTAAATAAGGTAAGTACGATAATAGCCTCAAATGTACGATATTTTTGTGTTTTAGATTTATATATTGTCTACGTATTCTCTCCAGGTCTTGAATTTATTAACGCTACTATAAAATGCATTGTAGTTATCGAAGCAGTAAAATTCTTACTTTCCTTTGGCTGGTTATAATGTATATTTAATTTTGTTTCGGCCTGACCACCATTATTTTTAGAAAGCAGTTTAGGCATTGGCATGTTAACAATATAAAATTAAATGATTTCTTGTTAGCCACTTTCTATTTCCTTTTTTTTTATCAGTGTTACCCATCTTATTTTCCTAATAGATTTTCAATAACTGCGAGGTTTTGGACTTGAAAAATATTAGGAGAATTTTATGTGTATCTTTTTCTACGTGTAACAGAAAAAAAAATATCGATGGAAATTCAAAGGAGTCTCTAAATATTACGAACACAACATCAACAAAAAGGAAACTTCAAATGGAGAAAGTTTAAATTGAGAATGCCATTAATGGAGGTTATAAAATGGAAAAGCTCGGATTTTCTCAGAATTTGTTTATGTTAATGAAGTGTTACAGGTGTGTTTGACATGAAGCAGCCCATTCCACAAACGCTTTCCAAATTTTATTCATAAATAACTACGGGAAGGTCAAACGTCTGTCCTAATTTAGAGCAATCAAGAAGTTGAAACGTAATAGGAAGTGAGATGGAAAAAATAGCCATCTTTTCCCCCGAAGGTTACAATAGCCACAAGCTGAGAACAGAACGAGTGACTCGGCATCTAAAACCGTAATGTTGTCGAACATTCTCCTTTTATATTCCACATCCTTGAGGAAGGCAATGTGTCAATAATAACCGTGCATGGCGATTCCGTAACGTCATCATACATTCTTCTTAATCACCGGATTAGCCTCTTTTGCATCGGTCTCAATTTCTGTCCAGTCATTCACGTGAGGAGGTAATTAAGACGACTGATTGGCTGTGCGAGATTAAGGTAAAAATATGCTTTGTTCTCGTTTCAATGGTACTAATAGACCTTTAGTGGATTGGTGAGTGAGCTGCTGGTTGTGTCATGAGTGTACGATTACTTGAAGAGGGTCGAGTCACTTTTTTTTTTTTTTTTTTTAGGTTTTTTATTTACTTGGAACCAGGATAGCAAATAGGATCGACCTAACACCTAAGTGCTTGGTAACATCTTGTAGTACCTTTTTCTATCTAAATCGTTATACTTGTATCAGTCTTGATTTCTAGCCTGCAAACCAGACTAGGTGGTAATGAAGAAGAATCCATGACTTGTTAACACTTTAGAAGTATTAGCATCACTATCCCATTATTCTTGTAGGATATGTGGTTAACCCCGTTACACACACACAGAGAGAGAGAGAGAGAGAGAGAGAGAGAGAGAGAGAGAGAGAGAGAGAGAGAGAGAGAGAGAGTGGATCCTGACAAATTTCTTCAGACACACTGATGATAACATTCCAAAGGAAGCATCCGACGGACATTTTAGCTACCATCTATGAAATAACTTTCTCCAGTTTACTGTGACAAATGATCTATTATCCTAACCATTCGCAGCAAGTGAGAGCTTTGCTGCCTCCTGGAAATGACGACCTTTCTATTATTTTGCCATTAAAGTCACATCAGTTCTTATGCTCAAGAAAACCTGAGGATGTTTTGCATTCATTTTTTTTTTCCTTATTTGCCCCAGGATTAACTCTCGAATTTAATGTAAAACGAGAGATTTTTATGACTCTTCTAAAATCTCCGAAGGAACCAAAGTTTCTATGGTTCGTGATAGGGAAGTTTCTTTTTGAGGCAGTGTTTTGCTAAACATTATCTTGTCTTTGGTTATTCAGCCAGTGCATTTACTATATGGTACGTGAACTGAGGAAAAGAAACTGTAACTACACTTTACACACCAGCCCCGTGACAAAAAAAAGTAAAAAACGCATTTCTTCGGCGCAATCGAGTTTTCTGTACATTCGTTACAGCGTATAATCAAGGCCACCAAAAATGGATCTATCTTTTAGGTGGTTCGGTATAATGCTGTATGAGCCGCGGCCCATGAAACTTTAACCACGCCCCGATGTTGGCCTATCCTATATCTCTGCCAGAAGCACGATTATGGCTAACTTTAACCTTAAATGAAAATAAAAACTACTGAAGCTAGAGGGGTGCAAGTTGGTATGTTTGATGATTGGAGGGTGGATGATCAACATACCAATTTGCAGCCCTCTAGCCTCAATAGTTTTTAAGATCTATGTGTAGACAGACAAAGCCAGCACAATAGTTTTCTTTTACAGAGAACTAAAACTACGTTTGTCAATAATCCAAATCAAACCAGCAAGATGAAAGAAAGGTGTGATTCACAACAGCTGGCAAATTAATTAATGTATATAAGTTTTCAGAGCTACAATAGAGAAAAACCAATTTTATCAACAAATAATGTCCTATAATAGCAACAGCACTGCATTCCTGCCCAATTCTGTGTCTTACATTTGAAAAACAATGAAATGAACAATTGAGAGATGCGAAAATATCTGGCACAGACCATACGACTGGTTACCTGCCAAAACACTAATATCACCATTGCAGATTGGTTTGGGATTACAGGTGCAACACTGTATCCAAAACAAGATTTTGATGGATTCAATACACCACCATGGTAACATATAAGTCATACGGAGAAATAATGATTTCCTAAAGCTTACAAATTTTTCTGAAGATGAATCTCATTAACCTCAATTCCAAAGTCCTCCTCTGATTCAGCGTTCGCTGCAAGATCCAGAGTTACACCGATTAGTAGCAACGTGGAAATCGAGACCTTATGAATAAAAGCATGTCATTGCAAATACCATACATCCTTTAATCCCAAACAACTTTAGGGGAAGTGATGGTAATATTACTGAATACGTTTGAGAATATGAGATAATTTAGGACTTACGTTAGAGACCAAATGTCTATGATAATGATTTTAACAAGTAAACAAGTCCGTTGCAATACTGTGCATGATCAAATTCAATGTTTCTATTTGTGGACATCTGACACCTATTGTCGTCACCTGAAGGGAACGAATTAAGAGAAAAACATTTCTCCAAGATACCTTGCAATATTCATCCCTTCGATTTTTAAACTTAATACAGTGGAAACGGATGAGAGAGAGAGAGAGAGAGAGAGAGAGAGAGAGAGAGAGAGAGAGAGAGAGAGAGAGAGAGAGAGAGAGAGAGAGAGGCAGTTACTGCCTCAGCTAGAATTAATGTCTTAACTTTTGCAATGAGCAATTTTATGCAGCAGGGAGCATTGCAGGGCAATCTCAAGAACCATTTCAGATGCAGACCATCTAAACATGGGCCATAAAAAGTGCATACGAAATGTTAATGTGCATATCACCTGCTTTACGGGAATAATAAAACCAGGACACGTCAGAGTTCTCTCTCTCTCTCTCTCTCTCTCTCTCTCTCTCTCTCTCTCCTTGCATAAAAGGGGCATATATTATTACCTAACAAGATGCGGAATGAATGTTTTTAATTGCATTTTCTTGATTTGATACTTCTCCCTACTTGGCTCCTATGATGAGACTCTTCTCAAAATAGGATATGCACGACATAATTGAAGTCAAACGCTAAAAGAGGTATATTCATATCCACCAAGTTTAGCTGACTGTGTAAAATAGTTGCCTTCTGCAGTAACTAATAATAATAATAATAATAATAATAATAATAATAATAATAATAATAATAATAATAATAACAGTTGCGTAAGAAACCCTGTGTTAATGTCCAAATGTATTAACTGTTTCTTAATTATAATAATAACACGTATTTTTGTGACTACAATATATTTTCTATTAGCAGCCGAACAATTTTATCTTACGTAATTTCTAGTGAACTTTCTATGGACGTTGTTTACTCATAAACTTTTCCGTCCATATCCATTGACTTCTTTTGCTGGTGACATAACCGCCATACCTATCAAGCCCTCAGCTCCAGGCACTCCTACTTTTTTTTCTTTATGAATTTATGATATTCATTATCATTCATACCACATACGAGCTGATATGGAACGAGCCAAAAAGGCTGCTATTTGTTAAGGTGCATTCCATTGACCAAAATACTCGTATATGAGAATGCAAAACAGTTCCAAGATATGAATATTCCGAGCTGATTATGGTAACTATAAAGAAAGGTTCTAAAACCAACAAAGTTTTATATGAGTAGATAACACATGACCTCTCATTAGCTAAACAAAATAAGAAATGCCTATCTACACATACCATCAATAAAAAAACTCTGTTGCCGATGTCGGTTACACAGTTAAACCTTACTGCTAGTCAAGTTAAAATTACAATTAAAATCAATTTGGACAAATTTGACGTCACAGTGTAGCTAGTTAGATTTAACAGAAAAACACTCTGTGTGCGCAATAATATAGGTTTCTGCAGGATAATAAAAATCATGAAATAAGTGTCTAAATTCTAGATACTTTTCAGAGAACGAACCTTAAGATCAACTTCTCAGCCACGATAAAGCTTTTACATCACTCCAGTATCAAAAAGAATAAAATATACGAAGTTTGGGCGAAGCTGCCCGAAACCTCATTTTAAAAAATGATTGAAAACTTCATCTACATTTTCTTTGCTTTATCTTGCCAGGGTAACTGAGATCTATCAATGATTACTATAATAAAGTTTTCCAACGGTTACCTGGCCCGGTAACCATTCACCTGTAACAATAATCTATAATACACGACTTTTACATATGCTACTGCTCTTCCTAAAGTAAAAAATCAAAGCAGAAATTCCACATCTTTTCCTTCGCCATAATTTTTCATAACTTGTTTTTGATACATCATATTCCCAGGAGCTCAGCGCTAATAAATTCAGGATATGGACTGACTTCTTAAAAGATTTATAAAAACAACACGGATTTAAAATGGCTTCGTCCATGTCGCATTGAACAGACATCCTGCCATTCATTAGCCGCTAAATTGCCGCGCCTTAACACTCGGAAACGCACGCCTGTAAAAATCCGGCGCCTGTCAAAATGCAACGCAAATTCGAATTTGGTTTACGAGGACTTAATGACATGCAAAATAATTCATACTTTTAGCACACAATTATCGTATCTAGGAGACTTTTACAAATCGAAATTTACTTAAGTATAAGGATACGCTGTTCTCCATGACTTAATCTTCAATTTAGTGGTCAACGTCCAGCGCTATAAAACACGAGAATAATAATGACTCCATTCGGACATTTTTTTTTGTAGGTTGAGGTCTTCATTCAAGCATGAAAGTTCGCCAGACACAGTTTCACCGACTTTTACTTCTACAGTGGGTACAACAACGCGCGCGAGCACTCACACACACATGCACACACACATATATATGTGTGTATATATATATATATATATATATATATATATATATATATATATATATATATATATATATATATATATATATATATATATATATATATATATATATATATCCTACTACTAAGTACTTATTTTACTGTGGATCTCTGAAGACTTCAATCAAGTTTCGAAAATTCTTTGTTTTACACTTAGAGACCTGACTCCACGACTTACAAGGGCCGCATTATATACTCTATACTTTATAAGGAGAGATGCCTATATTACATACAAAAATATAGTGAAATATATCATGATTTAGTCATAGACAAATTATTCTTAGAATCACTCTAAATGCAAAGTGAACTCTTCGCAGTTTTAGATGAAAAAAAAATTTTAATTAACAAACTTTCAGAGCCTATGTTAACACAGATTAAGTATCAATGATTCAAGTCTTAGTGTCCATAATTTGCGATACACCTTCCTTACAACTGTTAGGAGCAGTGAAACTAATTTTGTAAGCATATACGTGCAACAAGAAATAATGCAGACTAAGGTAAAAAAAAAAAGATCTTGCAAAGCATGTAGAAAAAACAAGCTAGCAATAGGTAAAAACTTTGAGGGCGAGTTACAAAGTTACACAGTGAAATTTACCAGACATTTACTCCTTGTAAATTCAGCGGCGTTGTCACATATGTTAGAAGAAACAAAACTTTTCTCTCGTGACTGACATGAAATCTAGGGGCAGTCTGTCTAGGTAAAGTAAACGAAGACGATCCCTCGGCATTAGAGGAAAATTTTAAGTAAACAAGTACATTAGAAAATAGTGTCTTAAACATCACGGAATTTACATAAAGAATTGGGCAACGGATTCGCATATCCTGGACAAGAAACGACCAAGTCATAAGTTAACTTTTAAGGGTTTTACCTTTCACCTTCATCTTAACAGGAATTTAGCTGAGTGACAGTTTTGTGAACCTTGTGTCCCTATACGAACTCCTCGAATGTAAACAGTTCGAGCCTATTTTGAGGGTTTAAATGGAAATTCACAGGTGAAACTCGAACTACACAACTACTGCCCTGGTTCGAAATTAAAGGGGGAAAATAGATTGCGAACGCAGGTGATTAGAAGTCCAATAGATATATCTTTATCAAAGACCATAAATATCACGAAGATGAAAACACAGTAACTCATTCAATTATTTTTTTAAATCGGCTAGAATGTTGGTTTTATGTTACTTAGAGTTAAGCTAATAATACCTTAAATATGTGAGACATACTGAAACGACGATGTTTCGAGGGCAGAGTTATTCGTAGCTAAACGTACCTAATTTCCATATATAAATACAGAGAGGCAATAAGAATTAACACAATAATTTAACACAGTTCTGGATGCATTGTACTGTAAGCCACTTAAAATATAAATAATTAATTTGTATCCAAACTATTCACTTTACATATGTCGTATTGTAAGCTACCAGAATTTCAGAAAAAATTATAAAACCAATTAGGTACCTGAAAATTTTATATAGAGGGGATAAGGGGAACTGACGAAGGGAGTCATAGAGTTAAATCACAAAAAATATGTCTTTTAAGAAAATTTTTAGAAGTTCAAGTGTTCCTCACCTTGAAGACGGGCCAGTTCAAAAGTCTGTCTGTCTGTCAGTCTGTGATGTCAGATGCTACATATCGGACTGTATTCATTCTGAAAACCATAGAAGAGAGGTGACGTCTCGAAACTGCACGTGTAAATATTCTCCTTTCCTCGAAATACAATTCTCTCTCTCTCTCTCTCTCTCTCTCTCTCTCTCTCTCTCTCTCTCTCTCTCTCTCTCTCTCTCTTTTAATTATTTGTTAAGTGAAGTATCACTTCGTGATATGAAAATATCATAAATACACACACACACGTGTGTGTGTGTGTGGAAGTGTTTGTTTGTGTGTATATATGCCAATATATATATATATATATATATATATATATATATATATATATATATATATATATATATATATATATATATATCTATATATATTCAAAAAGCATATTACTACGTTTACTAACATTAAACATTATACTGTGCAGTGAAAGAAATAGTGTGTTTAAGCTTTTTTGTAAGAGCGTAATTAGAAAATCAGAAAAATATAATTTCATGGAGATATATAAAGTATGAATACAAAATTACAGCATCATAAAAGTATCATTATCATAATGGCAAAACCACGCCTTAATTAGATCAAAGGATTTACTGAATACAAGGCAAGCTATATACATACATATATATATATATATATATATATATATATATATATATATATATATATATATATATATATATATATATATATATATATATATAAAGAAAAGAAGCTGAAAGAGCATAAGTAATTCTTGATTTAGAAAATAACATCATGCCACTGAAGACCATTATATTACTGACAATGTGATATGTGTATCTTCGCGAA
>NC_089764.1:24778735-24791235 GCF_040412425.1 Macrobrachium rosenbergii | reverse complement strand
TCGGCAGACGAAGAAAAACATGCTTGTGATGTAATCCTGGCTTTTTTCAAGGAGATTGCCTGGCAGCTAGCCTGGTTTTCCACTTGGTTTCTGCCTATCTTACAATTTGGAAGATTACTCATGTGTTTCCTAAAGGGGAGGGAGTGGGGGCGAGGGGGACTAGTAACATGTCACAGAAGGCTCGCACTATTGATGCTTCAAGACCCATTATTTGAGCAGCTCTGTCAGCAACTTGGAGTAATGCTCTCCCATCTGAGTTTTCTCAGGCACCACAATTACTGATAGGGTTAAATCAAAGCTTTCCGTGTGGTGAATGACCCAGCTCTTACTTTTTAAAAGAATTCACTTCAATCATTGCATGATTTCGCTGCCCCTTCCTTTTCTTTGGAATGTTACTGCCGGCAGTCCTCTCAACACCTTCTTTGACGGATGTTCTTCTTACTTTCAGGACGTCGTTATAAATTGCTCATCCTGAAGTATCATGAAGAATGAAAAAGAGTTGCTCTCAGAAGTGTTCCTCATCATTCAATATGAGATGCTTGCTGCCACATATTTCTCACACAGTTGCCAAGCTTTATTTACACAACATTACATGCCTTTGTCTTTACCATAAAAAAAATGGATTTTGGTGTGATGAAAACCTTATTTTTTTCAGAATTAATTTAACCTCCTCTGAATTCTTTAATTACACTGTTGGTATCTAATGGCCAAAATATCAATTTCTCAGAACAGGACATTTACAGAAAACCAAAATTTCCCAGCATTCTGTGAAACCTACTACTGGTAATAACAGAAATAGAGGAAGAGGGGACAACATGTTTTGCAATTCCAGGCCTATGCAATTGCCACTCAAAAGTAGTATTATGGGGTTACAGACCAGCTGTGTTATCTGGACCTTGGTACTGTGCGCTCAAGGGCAATAGCTTATCCAAATACTGACCAATGGATAGCAGTAATAGTGATATAGGTTGTTATAATCCTTAGGAAACAAAGGATAGGTTAAATAAGTATATGTCGATTTTGTATGGAATTCCGCGGAAGATAAGGAATCCTCCTGAACAAATCGAGGCACAGAGCTGTTACAATAAATATCTGAACATCAAGGAAGGCTGGTGAAACTAAGTAAGCTGATCATTCTTTATTAGAGATTTGGCCCCCTGAGAAATATGTGTAATTCGGATCTTAATGAACGTTCCCTTATCAATTTAGATGACACGTTATTTCTCGCACTCGTGTAATTTCCAGTGATTTAAAAGTAAGGTCATAAATGCACATGTCTTATGTTATATATACTGTATATAAATATATATATATATATATATATATATATATATATATATATATATATATATATATATATATATATATATATATATATCCACGAGTTGTAAAATCAGTGCTTACGCAATCATATCACTCTACAATCCTTTCAGCAATAGCGGCTTGACATTCGTTATCCTCACCCTGAAAATTATTTACATACGCCTGTGTCAGATTCAACGTCGAATCAGAGCGTTCTGGTGTCAGTAGCGATGATTACAGCAAAGAACCCCGAGTGTATTCTCACACAAAAAACACACTTACACACACTTATATACGCCCACGCGCGTCGTAGTTCTGAGAGAGCGGTACATTTTATAATGCGTTTGTTCCCGGTAACTTTCATTATATTGTCAAGTGTAAAATACACGATGTTCACTCGCTAATGGTAGGGCTCCTGGTGACGGCACCAATTGGTCTGAGCGCCGAGTAATATTTGTAATGGTCTTAACGACGGTGTGAAGAGAGAGAGAGAGAGAGAGAGAGAGAGAGAGAGAGAGAGAGAGAGAGAGAGAGAGAGAGAGAGAATGAGGGTGGCGGAGACAGCGAGATTGGGCTGAAAAAAAAGTTTAAGAGAAGACAAGTATAAGAAAATGAGACAGAGAGAAATAGAGTTTGAAGACAAAGGAGAGAGAGAGAGAGAGAGAGAGAGAGAGAGAGAGAGAGAGAGAGAGTAAAATAAAGAAAAGAGTATCAAGAGAGGCAGTCTAAAGGACGAGAATCGGATGAATATCTGATTTGGTGAATACCTAATGAATGGTTCTAACCAGTTGGGGTTGCGATTGGCTTTATAGAGGCCCTTCCAGCTTTTAATTATGACCAGGTGGAATTTACCTTAATGGAGAACTACTATCACTCTCGCTGTTATTTTCTCATTTCTCTATCTTTCTTCAACCTTTCTGTGACTACTACAGTCGACTAACCTCCACATTCTCAAGATTAACATGGGCCTCAAGTCTGGTATGAAATCTCTCTAGTGCTTTCCCCACAAGGACCGCGAGAGAGAGAGAGAGAGAGAGAGAGAGAGAGAGAGAGAGAGAGAGAGAGAGAGAGAGAGAGAGAGAAACTCCTCGAGGCTCTCTTGCAAGAATGTGTTGGGATGATTAATGCATGAGACAATTTGTTATAGTATAATAAACAGGACTTCTAGTAGGCGCGCCGACGATTGTAGGAACATAGAAGAATGGGAGAAGAAAAACAGAGAAAGTAGAATAAAGAGAAAGCAACTGCGTCTTCGCACTGATGCAAACGGAGGACGAGAAACATAATTATTATGTAACAGGCATTATAAGTGGTAAATGCATTAACGGTTATGTAAATAACAGTT
The DNA here is from genome assembly GCF_040412425.1 of Macrobrachium rosenbergii. Classification (NCBI taxonomy): domain Eukaryota; kingdom Metazoa; phylum Arthropoda; class Malacostraca; order Decapoda; family Palaemonidae; genus Macrobrachium; species Macrobrachium rosenbergii. Next base: position 24,788,588 of record NC_089764.1, on the reverse strand, counting down.
TAAAAGACAATAAATACAGAAACCGTACGTCTGACAAAAGAGAGGGAATGGTGAATGATGAGCCCAAAATGATGGTGTGCGCCTGAGATAAATGAGATAATTTACAATATTACATCAAACGTGGTGTTTGGTAGATGTATCGGAGGTAAGGGCCAGCCATGATAAGGAATTTTTCTTGACAGAGAGAGAGAGAGAGAGAGAGAGAGAGAGAGAGAGAGAGAGAGAGAGAGAGAGAGAGAGAGAGATGGAACTTTCTAAAGTAATATACATGACAGATGAGTAAATAATGTTTTGCTGGTTAAGTTAAGCAGATTTTTACAACGGCTTCCGTAGTTATATTTGATGGTTTAAATGAAATGGAAGTTCCTTGAAGAGAGAGAGAGAGAGAGAGAGAGAGAGAGAGAGAGAGAGAGAGAGAGAGAGAGAGAGAGAGAGAGAGAGAGGAAATGTGAAAGCTTAAAATAAAACGCACGAGAGCCCTTGTACCCACATAGGAAACACATTTCAAATTACCTAGTGTTCAACAACTGGAAGATGGAATAGCAGAAAAATATTTCATTATTAAGCAAAAGTTTACCAATGCACGAACATATTTTTCATCTTATATTTACAATCTAATTAATTAGACTGATAAGTAAAATGTCCTAATGTAACGAAATTGCTACAAGAAAGTACGCTAGTTAATAAAATTGGAAATTAAGTAAAATCGACTACCTCTCATGCAAAAGAGATGTCTGCTTTCGAAAGATCGTGTTTAAATGATTTTGCTTTTGATTGCATTTTCAACAGTGCTCTCTCTCTCTCTCTCTCTCTCTCTCTTAAGATGCTGTCACGCAAGCTTGCATTTAGGCATCCTAATGCATCTTGCTGTCAGGGAGAACAGCACTGTTTATACCAGAAGGCAAATACATTAAATCAGTGTCAGCAACATATTTCAAACCATCATGGTAAAGTAGCACTTTCTCCGTCCCATTTACATTTTGTTCATTCCTTCTGGTCAAGAATGGATAAAGATGTCAAGTTACCCATTGGCCTTTGATCTAAAAAAAAAAATAAAAAAATAAAAACATTTATACATATATGTATATATATACACATATATATGTATATTACTTTTACTCTAATATATTTCTTCCTTTCTTTCTGAATTATAACTACTCCGAACTCAGTTAAGCTGATCTACTGTCAAACTTTGACGGTTAGTGAAACTAAACGAGAGTTCCCGTGCTAACAATTATTGTTACTTCCATTCTTTTGATTTTTAATCTTCATTTTACCTGAATTACACTTCTGTCTATCAATCCTACTCTAGTCTGTCTCAAGGTGACCGGTCTTAACTCTTCCCTCCATGGCCGGGCACCATTATCCTAAACAGGTATCAGTGACCAAAATTCACCGTCACTGAATATTGAAATAACCACATTACACGGCCCAATTGTAAATTACAACAGCCATTCACAATGTTTTTTATTTTCTGTAAAACACGACATTTTTCTAAAGCTTGTCATAAATGGGTTGACCTGGTACTGAATAAACCTTTTCAAATGGCCGAAGTTCCAGTCTTTGCTTTTGCTTAATCAAGTATATAAGACGTGAAATTGCAAGATTGTGCAACATAAGCGAATATGGTATGTTAAAAAGAAGGGGGGTGGTTCCTCGAAGGAAGTATATTACCCACTATCGAAGGCGGGTGGAATATATTAATCATAAAAAAACATGAAAGATAATATTTTACCGACGAATGCCTTTTTTTATTGCATGAACCCTTCAACAGCAACATCCGGTAACATTTATCGGCGTTCTGAGTAAGAATGATTATTGAGAGATTTTACAAATAAACGATTTAGTTAAGAATTTATTTGCGAAGGAAATTCTTAATTTGAGGATAACTCGGTTAACTAGCATAATATAGCCTGTGTGAAAGAAATGAAAAAAGATGGCTTTCGTATTACAGCCTGGTTGAAAAATTTCTCGATAAAAGTTCCGAGTGGCTATAAATCAGCATAGATAAGATGAGTTTTACCTGAAAGACGGAATTTGTGCCATTGTCATCTGGTAACTGAGAATAGCTAGAACCGATAGAGTATGCATAGAAGTAACGCAAATGACCAAAAATTTACCAATGATAAACAGCCGCTGTGCTTTATCTTAATATGAAACACTAACAAGGCAAGGAAGAGTAACACGGCATAAATAGAAAAAAATCACGTTGGTTCCATAAAGCTATTTTAAAAAACACATCCTTGTCCTGAGCTGTCAGTCCTCGTAAGAGACTTTTGATTAAAAAAATAGTCCAAAGGCACATAAATAATTGCCTTAACTAAAGGACAATTGTCTCCATTGCCACGGCTGTGTCCTTCCCCTCCTTAGCTACCCCATGGATGTCTAAACACTGAGGAGCCGAAGGATGTCCCTAACGAGGTGGAGTCGATAGACAGTCGATGCTATCACATGTGATTAGATGACTGACAGATCCTCTTTTTTTTTCTTTTCTTTTCTTTTCTTTTCCACCTTCATCAGAGAGGACGTTTCTGCCCACGTAAAATAATTCATTCTCTCTCTCTCTCTCTCTCTCTCTCTCTCTCTCTCTCTCTCTCTCAGAGTGATTTGTGACGTATTTTTGTCTCTTGCGTAAGCCTCCTGGCTTATCAAAAAAGACCACTTGTCCTCTTTTCTCTCTCTCTCTCTCTCTCTCTCTCTCTCTCTCTCTCTCTCTCTCTCTCATTTTCTTCTGTGTCAATGTATTTCTGTCTCGATCCTAATTCTCCTACATCAGCAAAAAAGATCATTCCTCCTCTCCTCTCTCTCTCTCATTTTGATGTGTCAATTTTTTGTTTCTTGCCTATGCCCTCTAATCAACAAAGAAGACCTCTCTCTCTCTCTCTCTCTCTCTCTCTCTCTCTCTCTCTGTCATTTTCTTGTGTCAATGTATTTTCGTCTCGAGCCTAATTCTCCAACATCAAAAAAGATCATTCCCCCCCCCCTCTCTCTCTCTCTCTCTCTCTCTCTCTCTCATTTTCTCCTGTGTCAGTGTATTTTTGTCTCAACCCTAATTCTCCTACATCAACAAAAAGATCATTCCCCCCCCCTCTCTCTCTCTCTCTCTCTCTCTCTCTCTCTCTCTCTCATTTTCTTCTGTGTCAATGTATTTTTGTCTCGAGCTAATTCTCCATCATCAACAAAAGTATTATTTCCCCCCACTCTCTCTCTCTCTCTCTCTCTCTCTCTCTCTCTCTCTCTCTCTCTCTCTCTCTCTCTCTCTCTCTCTCTCATTTTCTTGTGTCAATGTATTTTTTGTCTCGAGCCTAATTCTCCATCATCAACAAAAAATATTATTTCCCCCCACTCTCTCTCTCTCTCTCATTTTCTTGTGTCAATGTATTTTTGTCTCGAGCCTAATTCTCCATCATCAACAACAACAAAAAGATCATTCCCCTCACCCAGCCCCCATCTCCCCCTCTCTCTCTCTCTCTCCCTCCATTATTGATGAACAAGATCCCAATCTCTCGAGCGTGCCACTGTCCCCACGGTCGACCTTTTTATGTTAATGACGCCTCGTTAGTGCTTTATATAAAGTTCATGTATGTGCAGCGCGCGGTCCTCAGGTTGTAAAACACGGACAAAAATGCCGGTTAATTTGGCATCGTGTCAGCGATGATATCGTATCATTATTTATATGGTTAGGTTAGTTTCTCTTCTGTCTTGGTTCTTTTTTTCTGGTTCTTATATATTTTTTTTAGTTCTTTATTGGGATTTCTTCACAGTGCCTTCTCCCACTAATACCACCGTACATAACATTTCGAAGGTGTTATTTTCGATAGTACTACATCTTATACGGTCATATTTCATCGTTAAATTTTGTTATTAACTTTGTTATCTATATTTACAGTCCGCGACGGCATGCGAATACTATATATAAAAAATAATTTCTTTCAATCATATTCTCTTTGCATACGATTATCATGGTAAATTGAGGGTATTCAAGTATATACTATGATTTTTTTATATTTCATTTAATGATATTATTCAAATTTGTCAATTTGTTCTGGTTTTAGTGTCTTGATTGTAGGATACACCAGCTTGCTAAATATTTGCAATACTAGACCTGTTATTAAAAAATGTAAAAAAAAAAAAAAATACAAGTCTACGTTTGTAATATTATCAATAACGGATTATCAAGGAGAGAACTATTCATGTCCTGAGATTACTTTATTAATTTTTTTTTTCTTTTGTTGGGATGCTTATGATTCCCGATTTTCGCTATGAAATAAATATAAACAAACAAACCAACCAACAGTTCAGGAAATTCCCAGACTGCTCCTTCCCGAGGACAAATAAGGTGAAAAAACCTACACTGAACGTCCACTGGAATCTCATATTGCATAATTTGTATCTTCAAACCTCATAATGCATAATTTGTATCTTCAAACCTCATAATGCATAATTTGTATCTTCAAACCTCATAATGCATAATTTGTATCTTCAAACCTCATAATGCAGAATTTGTATCTTCAAATCTCATAATGCATAATTTGTATCTTCAGCGCGCGTTAATGGAAACGCATCTCTGGCGTCCCGTTACATGTCCCGCGTTTCATTTCTGGCCTCCGTGGAAGCCGCCTGCCCAGACCAAAACAAGTCCGAATATTAGCATTCCATACATATATATTATCAACGACAGGTCATCCTTCCCCGGTGTCATTATCCCCGCGTCTAATCCCTCACTCAGCAATGGGTATCTCTCCGGGTATCACGATGCCATCGGCATCCCCCGCACAGCATCCCCCAGCTCGCGAAAAGCGCATCTTTGCCTCCAGCCCGCCAATTACGTGCGATCCCTCACACCCTATCGGTAATCTGTGACAGGGGATTCAGGCGCATGCGTGCGTGTGTGTGTGTGTGTACATATGTCTGCGTATGGAACAGTCAACTCAAGTTCCATCAACTGGTCGTAAGGGATATCTCTCTCTCTCTCTCTCTCTCTCTCTCTCTGTGTCTAATTCCCGCTTCGGATACCCAGCTCGAACTTTTATATACACTATCGTTGAAGTCTGTTAGTACCTTGATCCATCGCTAATTGCGTTTTAATAAGCTTTGCAATCATCTACCAGTGTGAGACAATAGGAAAAAATTTAAGGGTAAAGAACGACGGAAACAGGTTCGACTCGTTTTGATAGCAAAGTTCGTGCGGGAGGTAGAGGAGAGCAAAACTGGGAAATAAAAAAAAAAATCATAAAAAAAAATGTAATCTAGATCCAGTCAGCGTTGTATTTCTCTCTGTCTGTTTGCAAGGGACGCCGGCACATTATTTAACTTATTGCACGAAAGCTGAGGAGAAATCGTATTTTACATCTACATTTCCTTAACCTGACACCGTTTCGCGTCTCGTAACTCGCCTATACCGACCAATCAATCCCTCGTTAAGAAAGCGATCTTATCGAATTATTATATATTTGGGCCAAGAGCATACCCGGTTATAATGTGCATTCTTATTGAAACTGGAGGTTACACAACTGGTTTTATCTTCCGAACAATTGCCACAGACGCTCACCGCAGGGAAATTAATGTTAAAAGTGATCCGCAATGCAGGTGTGAAAGATGAGAGGAGTTCTCTGTAATTTCATCAAATGAAGTGGCAATTACGCATCGTATCTTCTCTGATCAGTGATTAAGGTTTACAGATCAGGCCGTGATTGGTGGCCTGTTATATCTGCGACTTTTTTAAATGAACACGCATTGGAAAGTCCATAATTGTTTACGAGAAAAAATGCGAATCAGCAGGAGGAAAAAGATATATTCTTTAAGTACTTTCATTCTGTAAAATTGAATGGGTGTTATTTAAAATCCAAGTTGCTATTTATTACATGAAATTGGATGCTTTTTTAAAAGAATAAGAGATATAATTCATTCCCATCAAATGTGAAGTTTCTTGAAGCACTGGAGATTTTCATTTATTAAATACAGAAAAAATATTAAAAAGAATATTAAAATCGATTTCAGTAGGAGTCAGGATGCCAGAGGATAAAATTTATTGTTCGTCTTGTGAGAGGATAGAAAGGTAGGTGAAAGACAGGAGACAATTTAGAGTAATTGTTAATATATCTAATGTATACTGAATTCATAAGTATGATGGGAGAATGGTAGCGGATAAATTGAACAAATATTTGATGATAGCATTTGGAGATGTGGAGTTGATGAAACGAGCAGAACAACCGAGTGGTGGAAATACAAAATACAGAATAATTTCAGAGGGATTTCTGGAACAGAGGCGATCTGAAATGAAATGAGAGTGTAATAGGCATAATAAATGATTCTGAGAATTTATAATTGAATCTTAATCATAATTTTTAAAAAGACTAATGACAAAAAATTGTCACTGAAATATGTTTAAGGAAGTAAAAACTTTGGCTTATCTGAATTATTACGCCCGAGTAGGATGATATAATTTGCTAATTTATGGTATCAGCTTCAGAGGACCTTTAGTGGAAGCGATCGCAAAGTAGCGGAATTACTAGCCTTGAGTGGTATGTGTAATGGTTGCATATATGGTGAAATTTTAAGAAAAAGCTAAGTATTAATCTAACGCTGTTGACAAAAAGAACAATGAAGTAGATATGCGTACACCATAGATACTTTGGAATAATGTGGGGGCGGAAGGAAGGAAATTATCGATGCATTGCACGGTGTCTGACGTGCATTGCACGGTACAATTTTAGTGGCAAAGGCACCACTGATGAACCTACATTAGAGTTTTATGAAGACGTTTGAGTAAATGGGTTCCTTTTCAAACTTTTCATTCACATTTTATCTTTTAAGACCTAAAAGTGTATTAGATCCTTCTAACGCTACCTCCGCTCAGTAAGAAACTTTTATGTTAAATCAATTACCTAAAAAAAGCCTTGATTTTTTGCTTAAATGTCAATGAAAGAAAAGCCCAAAAAGAAAACCAAAAATTAGCTCTACTAAAAGAAATGATGAAGACAACAAGGTCAAATAAATACAAAAGGCGTTTAAAAAAATCCAGAGACATACCCCCTAAGGTCTTCCCTTCCATAATTGGACTTCCAGGGGAACTATACCGAGGCGGCGAATTCTTTTGTCATTATATATGGACTGGGTGCGCTTATTAGTTAAGCGTATTGGCATTAGTATTCCAGAAACAGTTAATGAAAACATGTCAAGCTCCTAATTGAATGAGGCCAACGGAATGCTGGCAATGCGCCTCACGGGCCAACAACTTTTTGTAAGTAACGGAAACTTGACTTTTGTGACGCAAATGGGAAAATAATGTCACATCTTTTGTGCTTTTATGATTATGACAACTGATATTTTAGGTGCTTTGGTGGGAGAACCAGCTAGTCAAGAGAAGGGGAATATTTGGAGGACAGGAATAATATAGTTCACGCCTTTCCTTGAGAGTTTCACTTTCAATTACCGGATCAAAATTATCGGACAGTTTTATTTCCGCTTCATGATGCGAACCATTATTCACCAAAGACCACGCACAAACAGGGTACAAAAGAGTGGAATAGTTATGCTGAGCACCGTCATTCATGTCAAGGCTTTCTTTATCTTCAGCTGAGAAGGGGGCTTTCTATATTATTCATACGCATCTTGTTCCACATCTGGAAAGCAGAAGCATATTAGCTGTCACAGTGAAAGGATGTCTCCTCGTCATGTTATTATCTATAAATCTTCCAGCTTGTTTTCTCGTACAGGCTCCAGCCAAGCTCCTTGTCTGATGACAGACGGTCTATTTATGAATACCTATTATGATGTGACGGTTTATATATACGCTTCCACTTCTTTGAAGTGGCGGCTCCAAAAAGCGTTACACGTCTTTTTTAGGGCGAGGTTGATAGCCTTTGCCCTACTTTATAAATCTACTAGAATTGATTACTACCAGATACGTAATTCTTTACAGATATCTACGGAAATACGATGGAATTGACTGAAACATTCCCATACTGCCCTTCCCAGCCTACGTTTCAAACCCATTTTGCCTTAACAGCGAACTGATCATATTTACCATACGACAACGTTTGCTAAACATTTGGTTTTCCAGTCTGTGAAATTAAGCAAGTTGGGTCTCGTCAGTTCGTGGATTATTGAATTGAATTGAATATAGAATTTAGGCCAAAGGCCAACCACAAGGACCTATGAGGTCATTCAGCGCTGGAAACGAAATTGAGGATAGGTAGGTTTGAAAGGTGATACAGGAGGAAAACCTCAAAGCAGTTGCACTATGAATCAATTGTTAGGAGAGGGTAGAAAGTAAGATGGAAGAAAGAGAATATGAAAGGAGGTACAGTAAAAGGAACGAAAGGGGTTGCAGCCAGGGGCCGAAGGCACGCTGCAAAGAACCTTAAGTAATGTCTACAGTGCACCGCATGTGGTGCACTGACGGCACTATCCCCCTGCGGGAAGTTCTTAGATTAGTATCATCCTATTCATGTTTGCACAGAATTCCTGACAAGGTACGAAATGCCGGAAACTCTTAGTTTCCATTGAAAATCGATATGTAATAAGCGAAGCTATTCTGCTATTCTTTCGGGCATAACGCAGACATTACATTTTTATATTTTAGAATGTACAGTATATTTTACTCCAACTGCTAATGCGTGTCAAATCCATAATTTGTGACAACAGTATTGCCATGCGTCAGACATGCGCATCTTACTTCATAATTGACCAAAGCTTTGAGACATGTCACAAGAGCATAATTACAATATTTTTCTATGAAAACTTTAACAAAAAAAATAAATAAATAAATAAAAAAAACACTAAAATGGTAATCTTGGTAATTTTCTCTTTTTTCCCGCGTTGGGAGAAGCTTTAATAAATCTGAATGTGAATATAGAATTTAGGCCACAGGCCAAGCACTGGGACTTATGAGGTCATTCAGCGCTGGAAGGGAAATTGACAGCAAGAAGGTTTGAAAAGCGTGACGGGAGGATAACCTCGCAGTTGCACGATGAAACAATTGTTAGGAAAGAGTTAAAAGTCAGATGGAAGAAAGAAAATATGAACGAAGGTACAGTAAAAGGGAGGAAAGAGGTTGCGGCTAGGGACCGAAGGGACGCTGTAAAGACCCTTAAGTAATGCCTACAGTGCACCCCGTGAGGTGCACTGGCGGCGCTACCCCCATACGGGGCTTTAATAAATCTGTTATTCGTTTTGCGTAATAAATCAGCCCCCAACTGAAGTAGTTTTTGTTGACCCCTTATTATATTTTTTAGTTTTCCTTTGTTATAAAAACTGCTATTTTAATCAATTTATGTAATCTTATTGTTTCATTTTTAGTATTCTTTTGTATCGCACAGTCATTTTCCCTCCATGTAAGATACCTTTTTCTTAACTTTTTTCTTTCATCATAACTTATCCCTGACTCACCATCTCGCCCCCTTGTGGTGTTCACAGGAAAGCCTCAAGGCAAGATCTGTCTTCAATCATTTAAGGTGCTAAAAAGGCAAGGAGTGAACTACCCGCTTCTCTCGTCCCAGAACCAGTTATGATAATATATAAAAGCAAAAGAAAAACATACCTCAAGCAATTATTATTGCTTCTGGCCGGCACCGCAAGGTAGGTGCATCAGATTACGTATTTTTTGCTATTTCCAGTTTATTTTTGTCTTCATGTCCTTCGTCGTTCTTCTTTATTCCTTCTCTCTTTTCCTCTTCTTACTCTCCCCTTTCTATTTCTCGATTCTTCTTCTTCCTGGTCTCTATCACTTTTTGTTATCCCAAGCTTCTTATTTATATATTCACCCCCTCTCAAATCAACTACTTAAGCGAACATAAATACTTCGAAGAGATACTTGCATAATGCCCCGCATCTCTGTGTTGCTTCTTTG
>NC_089764.1:24768735-24773735 GCF_040412425.1 Macrobrachium rosenbergii | reverse complement strand
CTCAAAAATGACGGCAAACTTACTAATGAGAAGAGGTCGGCCACATCAAAAGGAAGATTTGCCGACACATAATGGGGGCTTTGCACCGACGCAAGGGCCACTCCGAAGGGCCTTAAACACCTCAATCGCTGGGGAGGATCGCTTGCGACAGACTGTACCTGGCTGTTAAAGAATGACCCTTCAGCTGCCACCTTAGGATTTATTTTGCGTGACATCATGCATGGCTGTATGCTTGTCTGTTAGTGCGTGTAAGTTTTCTACATTTCTATATATGCACATATGTATATATATGCATACATATAAATAAATATATATATATATATATATATATATATATATATATATATATATATATATATATATATATATATATATATATATATATATATATATATATGCATTTTTTATATAGCATATATATGTATATATACTATATAATATATAATATATATACATATATATATACATATTTATGATATAATGCTGTATGTAGATATGTACATACATTTTGAAAATTATAAAAACTTTCTAACTCTAACCATAATTTCAGAGTACTAACGCTACTAATTTACATGATGAGGTCATTCCAACTGACTGAAGTGCTTATTTACCAAGTCCTACCGGACAAGTTTAAAAAACGTATTGGTAATTTATAATAGTACAAGATTTTTAACTAAAATGCAAGCTGCCTTTCTCCTTGAACTTTATTTACAATGAGACTAATGTGCCTTGTCACGTATATATAAATATATAATATATATATATATATATATATATATATATATATATATATATATATATATATATATATATATATATATATATATATATATATATATATATGTGTGTGTATATATATATATATATGTGTGTGTGTGTGTGTGTAGAATCTACTGGTCATTTTTACCAAATACATATGTAATTGTAATAACCACAATGCCCTTTTAACTTCTCGAATTCTTCGATTATGGTGACACGGGTTCGTTTCCCGCTACCGGACATCACAACCACTTCAATTTCTTGCACTTGGTTCTCAAGGTTTTGTCGTGACAAGCGTATATAAAGATATACACATGTATACATATATATATATATATATATATATATATATATATATATATATATATATATATATATATATATATATATATATGCAGAATCTACTAGCTATTAGAATATATATATATATATATATATATATATATATATATATATATATATATATATATATATATATATATATATATGCAGAATCTACTGGCTATTAGAAATATACATATATATATATATATATATATATATATATATATATATATATATATATATATATATATATATATATATGCAGAATCTACTGGCTATTAGAAATATATATATATATATATATATATATATATATATATATATATATATATATATATATATATATATATATTCATACTTGAGAGAACGCATTAATCCCATACTAAATAATATGCAAGAAAAGACGCTGTTTACGTTTTAATTGAAATTAAAATACTGTAACAATATACGTGTGTGTGTGTGTTCTTGTGTGTGTTTATGTGTGCACCCTAAATCGAGGTTAAGACGCCCGCCACCCGTCTGTGTGACCCTAGGTCACCTTCTCCGGCCAGCCAGTGTAATTTTGTCGACCTCCGAGAAACCTCATTGTGCATCCTAATACTTAAGCTGTTAATTTACGTAAGTTGACAATGCCTAGATGGCATATGACATGCATGTGGCAGGCAAGAGGAATAGAAGTGGACAGATGATAAAGAGATGTACAGAAAAATGTGCAGAAGTATCAGTAATGGAATTACTGAAATCAAGGGAGATGGAATAGGGTAAAAAAAAAAAAATCGCCAGGCAGGAGACTGAGCTACCGTACATGTTTTGAGATACTGTAGATGCTTTCAGAAGTTTCTATTCTTAATGGATAGATTCATAAAGACAGCTGAACAAAAGAGAGGCATCCACAATAAATGCTTACAAAAGAGAAATTAAGAGGTAAATTATGACACAGCTTATGACTAAAAGATTGAATTTTGCCACAATGGACTTCACAATACAATAGCCAACACTAAAAACAGAGGCCTTTTTAAAAGCTCGTACTCCTCCAAATGTCATTTTCATAAAAGAGAAACAAGTCTATTTTTTTCCTCCCTCTCTCTCTCTCTCTCTCTCTCTCTCTCTCTCTCTCTCTCTCTCTCTCTCTCTCTCTCTCTCTCGGGAAGGGAGAATAAAATCACATTAACTGAAACGATGACGAAGAAAAACTGAAGACATTCCCCAGGGAGAGAGTAAAATAAAAACAACCATTAGGAACCAGGTAACCACGGAAACAAATCGACCATTTTTTAACCAACCCTTTAATCACCCAACCCTTCTTGCAAATGATTCATTTGCTATTGTTGTTGTTGTTGTTGTTGTTGTTAGCTGGTTGTTGTTTTCTCGGTGCCTGGCGGTAGGGGCCAAAGGCCACCGACGCAACTCTTGCCAACTGGTCGCAGGACAACAAATCTATGAACATATACAGAAGCGGAGACACTGCCTACAGATTTATAGATGCTGTAGCTTCCTGCAGCTGAGAGGCCGTCCCTAACCGAGGGGTCTCAAGCAGCGATCACTCAAGATGGAGGTGATACAGAGACAACGGCGCCATTGGTCTTTGTCTGCGCGTGCGCGGAAAGACAGGGTTTCAGCTGTTTACATGATTTTATTTTCTCCTCTTTGACTGCGTTGCATTTTTCTGTTATGACTGATGTCATGTGTGTGTACGGCCTGAATAAATAAACTTTAAAATGCTCGTCGCATTATTCAAAATTCAATAGTGTTTGCGGTGGGTGAGTGCGAAAGGATGTTGTGGTAAATAAAGGATTTGTAGACACATTTATCTCTCTTAATGTACGTAAGATTTTAAATTTTAGCTGATGTTTCATTCAGTTGCTTCTTCACGTCTTCCAACAATTTCCAAAGGAAGTTCGTAAAAGTAATAAAAAAATGTGTTGGATGATACAGAAGTAATTATTTCGGAGATAGTATATACAGCATAAATCAAAAGACACACCCCAGGAATAAACTAATCACAAATTTAATGCTTTTGCTTAGCAGTAAAACTCGAGATCATGAGAAACTGTAAAACATACGTAAAATAAATCTAACATCTTTCAGCTCCTTCTTATATAATGGTTAAGATTATAAGGCTTGATAAATATTTACACAGGTACGCGGACAACAAGGAGATGAAGAACAAAGGGATAGAGAAGGTGAAGAAGAAGAAGAAGAATTAGAATCTCTTTGTTTATTTTAAGGTTAGTTTGTTTCATAACATCAAGCAAAGGGCTTCTAAAATAATTATATTCATGACCAAAAGCGGATATATTAAATTTCTGGAGAAAGGGGAAATAGAAAGAAAGTTATAGTAGTAGGTGAAAAAATTTCAATATCATGTTTTTCTTCAAGCAAAATTCTACATCTTAAAAGATTCTAACAAACAACAACCTTCTTCATGCGAAATCCTTTCTTTCCTAACGAAATAAAGACTCGAGAAACACCAAAAGAAAATTAAAAGTCTTATATTTCTCCTGCGGTTTGTTCACGATGAACGGACACAATAAATTAAGACCATAATCAAAAATAAGCTCCTCCCTTCTTTGTAAATAACAAAATCAAGGAGGACAACAAACTACAAAAAAAAAAAAAAAAAAAAAAATCGCATTTAGCTCGCTCACCATATTAAGATCGAGCACACACGACATCCAGAAGGAATTATTTTCTTGGGCAAGCAGTCACCAAACGCCGCTCCCTTATTAAAAAGCTTAAAAAGGGACACCCCAAACAATCAGATCGAGTCGAAAACAATTTCTACCAGCGTCCAGGTACCCCCTGTCGCCAAGTGTCTTAATAAGTCACGAGGGTGGGTGACTCACTCACTCACCCCTCGACGGCCAACAGGAGACACAAACGTTTTTTGATGTAAAGCTCTGTGGTCCTCAGCATGGGGTCGGCCGGAGGATTTGGGAAGAGAAGCTTGATGAACCCTAAAAGAGAGAGAGAGAGAGAGAGAGAGAGAGAGAGAGAGAGAGAGAGAGAGAGAGAGGGAAAGTGTATACTTATATATCTTTTGTTCGCTTCACCCTGCAATGGGATGAGGATTGCCTCGTCGAAGTGTTAGCAAAATATCTCCAGAAAAAAATGGAGACTTTTGATAAAAATCATAAAAAAACATTCATTATAAAACACATGTAATATAATAAACGTCTGATGAATTTTACGAAATTGACTCTTCATATTTAAGTTGCATAAGCCAATAATCGAAAGAAAGTAAAAAGTAAGGTCAATGATATGATCATACTCAGAAGTCAAAGGATAAATTAGAAATTCTCGAAGGACAAAACTTTGAAATATACAGAATGGTATGCTCTCTCTCTCTCTCTCTCTCTCTCTCTCTCTCTCTCTCTCTCTCTCTCTCTCTTTCTTTATATATATATATATATATATATATATATATATATATATATATATGTGTGTGTGTGTGTGTGTGTGTGTGTGTGTGTGTATACATATATATATATGATGCAGAATGGGTTAGGGAACTTGCGGAAATATAAAATAAAAGCTTTTTAAATGAAAGTGGAAATAGAATGCTCATATCAGCACAATCAGAAAGTGTACGCCACAAGTATCTCACAGGATAAATTTAACGAAGGGGTTTTGAAAAAAGGAAAACCTTTAGAGTTGCTTAATGTTAAGAGAAAATGGAAAAGAACAGTGCGATTATTCTTGTTCAATGTTAAAATACATAAAATAATTAAAACATACATTCAGTTTTCGTAGATTAGATAAATCAATAGAAAACTTTTAAAACAGAAATATGAAATTATGAGCATCCTTAGGGTTCTCAGAATATAAAATCGTGAACAAATGGGAAGGAATTATAAATATTATAAAAATTACTCGGGAAGTGTTAAAAACATCAGGAAATCAGTATTTAATTGAAA
>NC_089764.1:24751235-24763735 GCF_040412425.1 Macrobrachium rosenbergii | reverse complement strand
TTGCCAAACCAATCGTGCAGATGTTGACATGCATGTTTCCCGGTGCATACGTAAAGCGGCATACCATGGGAAAATCTCGAACGTCATTATCTCTGGGTATTGTCCGGTAATTGCTTTCATGCAGTCGTGTTTACGCTGTAAATCCAATCACTCGCTGTTAAAGAGGAAGTTCTACGCGGTTCCTTCGCCATAAAACTTTTTGTGGGTCATTGGACAAACGAGAGAGAGAGAGAGAGGAGCGAGAGAGAGAGAGAGAGAGAGAGAGAGAGAGAGAGAGAGAGAGAGAGAGAGAGAGAGAGAGAGAGTTCTCGTATGCAAATACCGTCAAATTAAAACGTTCTTTGCCGTTTATTTGCCGTGAACAAAAACATTTAGTCCCGCCAGATAAAAGCTTTCTTGAAGGTCATTTGATTAGCGAAAATTTCTTTGCCGTTCGAGGGGCAAACAGAACTCACCTTGAGTTCTTCAATTACCTGAAAAGGAATTCTTGAATTTCATTGACGGCGATGACTATTGTGAGCCGAACAAGGGGAGCAAATGCGGTCTCATCTGCTCTCATTTGCCCCGGGAAGACAGACTGCTCCATAGCGTGTCGTATATCTTCACGACATATCCCAGAAATTGTTAATTACTGTATGTAAATTCCTTAGTTCTGTAAAAACTAAACTTCATTTTTGCGTCATGGTTCTTACGATTCGCTGTTTCACTAGGAGTGCAATTGAACAAGGAGACTAAGACGGGAAGGTGGAGGGAGTGGAGAAGGATTATGGTTATGTAGGATATATATATATATATATATATATATATATATATATATATATATATATATATATACATAAACACATATACATATATGTATATATGTGTGTGTGTATATATATATATATATATATATATATATATATATATATATATATATATATATATATATATATATATATAAATATATCAGGCTAACTGCCTTAATAAATAGGTCTTTCCCGTGCTTTTTTGGGGCTTCATTCCCTCATTTATGCGCTAAAATATGCTTTTTGATGCTGTTGATATAGTTTATATTGTTATCTTACATTATTTTATTTCTCAAAAATATTTGTTCCTAACATCCGCCCCTCACGTATTTGTTTTCTCTTCAAAAATTAAAAAAAATTAAAAAGTTTCCCCAGAACATTGTCAAGCATTGTTAACAAACGTCGATAAACGCTGCTAAATATGTCATGAAGTAAGTTGATAATAAATCCTACCAACCCAAGAATTAAGTTGATGGTTCTTAAAGCAAATTATTTCCAAAACTTTCCCAAAAATCATTATTATCCAACAGATGAATGCATTACTGGGTGAAAAGCATAGCATGAAAAATATGGATAATGGAAAAAATTAATTTTACTCACCAAAATTTGAGCTCTTGTTTTGCTTATTTGCTGTTGTGAAGTCTGTTGCAGGGTTCATCACCTAAAGGTTGGGGTAGGCCGGCAATATTAAAAAGACGACGCCGCAATTTCTATTAGTACGCCGAGTTGATAAAGATGAGGACAAGGCGTAGTCTACTGCGAGTCCAAGGTCACACAGACCCTGTCGTGCCTACTGTTCTTATTCAAGGCGAGAGACATCTGATCTAACCCGCTTAAATCAACAAGAGCTTTCGTGAACCACTCACAGGTGTTGCTGGCATCCTTCTTCAAAGGGAGAAGACATTGAAATCTGTTAATATTTTAACTTCGCTACGGCATTACCAGCCTTCCTGATATCAGTTCAGTCAAGGGATGTTTCGTACAGTTCCCTGGTACTCAGGTGAGACTCCAAATACTGTCGGTTCGCGGTGTGTTTACGGGCGTAGTGGTTGGAACAAACAGTCAGAAGTTGTCTGCTTCTATTGTTATTCTGGTGTCAAGGTAAGTGCCCCTCAGGTTCTGCATTGGTGTTCCTTCCTCTGACAACTTTTCCATTGCAACTAGGTCCTAAAAGTGGTTACTGCATGAATGAAGAAGGCAGCCTGGTACTGACTGTACATCTCTTGCTTTTTTTGTCTTTAGATCGCTTTTTCGCGAAGGAATTCCTGCTAATATTTCTCTGAAGGTATGCTGTCTGTAAGTTGTAGTCTCCCATTGACCACTATCCCTGCCAGATTACATTAATCGCCTCATCCCCCTCTTTGGAAAAACACTGATGAGGTGGCACACATGCCCACACATATGGGGCAGCTTAGGCTCAGTGGGATGGCTCATCATATCATGTATCATTATCACTGTTATAGAGATGCATCCACTCGTAATCTGAAGTGTCACTGTTACCTTATTCGTAATAATAACGAGAGCCTTTCTGTTTGTTTTCACACTGCAAGCATTCCCTTTAGCTTTTCTTTCGCTATAATATCAACGCTTACCTTTTTATCCTTACCTGTTATGACATTGTGCTGATCAGTAACAACACTATCAACAAGATCTATTACGGGAAAAGGCTCATAACCATCACTATCCCCATCTTTGGAGCTCGAAACATCACCTAAAATAGATATACCTTTACTATAGAATCCACCAACATAAAAGAGCGATATTTCCTTTTTTTTTCATTTTTTCACAATATTCGGGGACGGCTCAGCCGCGTCGCGCATGTGCATAGAATCTACATTGACTAAATTCATTATAGCTGATATATTATCACTCGATGCTTGATAATACTTGCAGTTAAGAGCGATAAAATTTATTAATCACGGAATATTCGGAGCACTGGCTAATGCTCATAAAACAATAACAAAAGCACTGATTGGCTGGCCTGCCTCCCAAAACAAAAGCGCTGATTGGCTGGCCTGCCTCTCAGCTCGGTCCATGCTTCTCTCCAGTGATGACAATTCCTTATAACGGCTCGCAGGGACTTAGAGGGCAGATTCTGCAGGCCCGCCGCGTGGTTTGTAATATAATTCTCGATGAAATGGAATCGGTCTACTATCTTTGCACAACGTTAGATTTCCTGCCGATATTTTTCGACTTCAAAGAGTGTTCAAGAGGTAAATGTTTAAAATTTTACTTCAGTTCTTAGAGTAAAGGGTTAGACTATTATTTTCTAGTGGGAAGAGTTATAAGTACCAATTTCATTTTTGTGATATTCAGAGGAATGTGTTCAATTGTCTTGTATGAGTGTTAACTCAAGTCATTTCACTGGTATTACTCGATGTTTACCAGTGATGATGATGACAGCTGTTTGTCAATGGTTACATAAGTGATCAGATGTTTCTCACGCCTCAGAAGGGAAAGGTATGAATCTCCACTGTTATTATTTCACAGTGGTCAGAAAATTGTAAAGAAGATTTACTCCATTTCTATTTTTCAATGTCTACAGTAGAATTCCACCAATATCAGTAGTCATTGTTTGGGCTGGCCCAAATTTAAAAGTTAGAAAATTATATAGAAAATTAGAATTTCCGAGAATGTTTTGCAAGTGACATCTGAATCTAAGGCCAGCAAAATCACTTTATTCCATATTCTTCCTATAGTTATAGACATAAAAGAGGATGGTGTTTTTTTTATTTTAGTTTTTTTGTCTGTCCGTCCGCACTTTTCTATCCGCCCTCAGATCTTAAAAACCACTGAGACTAGAGGGCTGCAAATTGGTATGTTAATCATCCACCCTCGCTCATCAAACATAGCAAATTGCAGCCCTCTAGCTTCAGTAGTTTTCATTTTATTTAAGGTTAAAGTTAGCCATAATCGTGCGTCTGGCAACGATATAGGACAGGCCACCACCGGGCCGTGGTTAAAGTTTAATGGGCAGCGGCTCATACAGCATTATACGGAGACCACCGAAAGATATATCAATTTTCGGTGGCCTTGATTATACGCTATACAGAAAACTCGATTGCGCCGAAGAAACTTGTTTATTATAGAGATGAATATTCAAGTCAACCCATAAACAACAAAGAGAGGGCCTTAAAACTGAGTGTGAACCATTTCCATAAAACAGATTAAAGAACAGATAGACTCGAGTTCACTGCAAGTAAACAGAATCCATAATACAACACACATCAATGAAAGTCGTTCTGGAACTATAAATTGAAAAGCCTCCCCCGCAATCATGGCGCCAAATATAGAAAACGCAAACATCATCGGCCCGTGTACCACCGCTGCAATTTAAAACGTTATTTTTAAAAAAATACGTCGGGTTGCCACTTCATTTCGGGACCATATATTCTAATGTATTCTGGAAGTGAATATGAATATGTGATTACGGATAATAGCACATCGGTGTCTCGCCGGTAAAAAACACTTTATATTACTTACGCACGGCGTGTTTGCTCTATAACGTTGTTATAGGAATCTCCATAATCACGGGCTACAGCTGAACGGAGGGCTATAGTCCCTAAACGTTTCTCAGTCTGTAAAGACCGGTGCCTTACCATTCATCAAAGGAGACGATGATAATTACAGTAATTTATTATTCTGTTGTGTGAACGACGGTCATTTAATACATAGTTGAGTCGGCAGTCCTGGGACCGGCAAATGTGGCCGCTAACTTCGAGAAATGACAGTAAATTACATCTTCTCATGCTGGCGCCTTCTTCGAGAACTCCCCCGTTACGGTCTCTTCGTGTGCTCTCGAGTGGGTGGATGTAGTAGCTTCTTCGAAGGTTGAACAGACGGTAGGAGGAGAGCTGTTTTACCTTGATGTAAAAGGCAGGTTGTTGACTGGGTTTTTATACTTGCAGTAAGTAAAACTTCGAAAACATATCATGTGATTTTATATACCTGTGATTACGCTTCCAAATATAAAACACGTTCCGTGTTGAAAAGGAAAATTATTTTTTATAATTTTGATGATGAAGGTCCTGCGTTTCTCAAACATCTTTCAGGAGGATCCTGACTTTCTGGCTCGCCTTTTAGCTGGATCCTGATTTTCTGACTCACCTTTCAGCAGGATCCTGGCTTTCTGAAACACCTTCCAGAAGGATTCTGACTTTCAGGAGCACCTTTTAGAATGATCTTGACTGTCTGAAACACCGTTTAGTAGGAGTCTGACTTTCTGCAACATTTTTTAGCAAGATCCTGACTTTCTGAAACACCTTGTAACACGATCCTGACTCCTGCAACACCTTTCAGCAGGATCCTGGCCTCCAGAAGCACCTTTCAGCAGGATCCTAACGTTCTGAAACACCTTATAGAAGGATCCTAACTTTCTGACTCGCCTTTTAGCAGGATCCTGATTTCCTGAAACACCTTTCAGCAGGACCCTGACTTTCTGAAACACCTTTCAGGAGGATCATGAGTTTCAGATACGCCTTTCAACAGGATCCTGACTCTCTGGAACATATTTCAGCAAGGTCCTGACTCCTGAAACACCCTTCAGCAGGATCTTGGCTTCCTGAAACACCTTTCAGCAGGATCATGAGTTTCAGAAATACCTTTCAGCAGGATCCTGACTTTGTGAAACACCTTTCAGGAGGATCCTGAGTTTCTGACACACCTTTCAGCAGGATCCTGACATTCTGAAACACTTTTAGCAAGACCCGGACTTTCAGAAACACCCTTTTGCAAGCAGAACGTGGATCGGTCTCTCACTCCAAGCATTCTAAGACTTATTACAAACCTCGAAGGCGTTCAGCAGGCAAATTAACGGAGGAAGGTAATGCACTGAGGATGGCATAAGTAAACAAAGTCCTACATATTTTGAACAATTCTTTTTAAAGATGAAAGACCATCCTATAGTCATTATCTGTACTCTACCTTTCAAACTAATAAAATAATAAAAATGATTGTTTACTATTAGTATATTTAGTAATAGTAAATATACAGTGTATAATTCGGAATGAGTGGGATGGTTTTATAAGTATTTAAATTATTCTCATGTGAAACATTGATAGTTATATTGCGTGACAATGATCTTGTATTTGGGTGTAAGAGTTACATTTTCTAAATTTATATAAAAAAGTACTTTTCACGCCATTATCTGAAATGGGGATAAGGATAACGGTATAGCATAAATACCCTTCGCAATCACATTAGTCTGAATATACAATGCATATTCCCTGCTCAGTTTACAAAGGGTTATAACGGATTATATCTTTGCGCCGTAGCTCTCGTAAGAAAAACGAACCTGATAAAATTAGCTATACAGGTTCAAAAGGCTCTCTCTCTCTCTCTCTCTCTCTCTCTCTCTCTCTCTCTCTCTCTCTCTCTCTCTCTCTTTCTGTCAGTCGTGTGATCAATAATGAAGTGAACTTGTCCTTCAACAACTTAAAAGTTGTGTTTTTTCTTCATCCACTAATAACCAGCTCAAAAACCCGGACTTTCTGAAGCTCAGAGGCAAAAGGATTTGAGCGATATGTCGCCAAACATTAAAATGCGAACGGCTTCATTCTACGCACTTCGTCCAGGAATATCGGAAAGGTCCATCTCTCTCTCTCTCTCTCTCTCTCTCTCTCTCTCTCTCTCTCTCTCTCTCTCTCTCTCTCTCTATATATATATATATATATATATATATATACACACACACACACACACATATATATATATATATATATATATATATATACATATATACATATATACAAAATATATATATACATATACATATGTATATGCATATATGTGTGTTAATACACTATTCTGTTACTCTCCTTTCTTGTCCTTGTATGTATGTATAAATGTATCCGTGTAAGTATATACGTGCGTATGCATGTACGTAAGCATGTATATATGTATGTATTAAATCCTCTATCCCTCCTCTCTCTCATACCAGGAAGGAGAGAGAGCCCGAGGCCTTTCTGCCCGTACACTTAGTTAAAACCCGAATTTTACGACGGACAATGAGAGGGTCGTTTCGCATAAATTCTCTGCCGAAGCCTCGACTTGTAATCAAATTAAGAAAATATTGAAATATTTGTCGTGGGTTTCCATCTTAACCCATACATTTACCCATACATATTTCCAGGTGGGAAAGGCAACTAACTGAACTTCCCACTAAATGGCCAGTGCATTTGATTGCACGGACAATGAAGGTGGTGTTCTTGGAGCATTTAAAGAGCTGAGTAGCTGCTACGCTTTATATATATATATATATATATATATATATATATATATATATATATATATATATATATATATATATATATATATATATATATATATATATATATATATATATATTAATCTTCTAAGCTCTGAAGCAATTACCAGGATCCCTGGCTAGAATTGGAAGGGTAACACTTCTGAATCCAACTCATATCAATGAAGAAAGCCTACAAATATTAATACATGCATACACACACATGCATACATATATAGCCTATATATATATATATATATATATATATATATATATATATATATATATATATATATATATATATATATATATATATAAAATAAATATACATATGTATATATATATATATGAATATATATTCATATAGTGTGTGTGTAGGAGAGAAAATATGTAAATACATAATCCACCGACGATAAACTCTCGAATTCTTGATCCCTTAATGTTTTTGGTTGAGTTTTCTACAAAAATCTTGCGTTGTTATCGAATGACTGAAGTATAGAAATTATGCTAACCCACCAGGATTGGAGCCTGAGCGAGGAGGGAAGCATCAACCTAAAACGCAATTATGAAGGAGAAATGTTGGTTTTATCAACTATAATGGTAATACTTCACTAAGAACTTATTTTATACAGCTTAGGTAAAAATATATCACTCGCTTTCATATATATATTTTAACTGGAACAGAGCTATTTTCAGTCGGCCTTTCATGATCAGCCATAGCTTTACATGTTAGATGCCAGTTAATTTAGTTACTGCACCAACATCAGTAGACAAAAAAAAAAATAGATAAAAAAATAAATCTAAAAATAGACTGGTAGATCTGAATGGAAGGGGCATTGAATGTATGTTGGGGCGAGGCAATTTCACTGAAATTTATGAAGACTGTTTGATAAATAGCGAGCCAGCTCTCACTCGAGGCCGATAGCCGCAGATTAAATAAACCTCCCCCCTATAATTACATGTAAGACAAGAGATAACATTTTATACAGTACGAATAATAATTTCCATTTGCCGATCATATCTGGTAGTTGTTGAAGTCTGGCGAGATAATTCCTGTAATTAATTAATATAATTCCAGCAATTCATTGGTCTCTTTATGGAGTCAGGGAGCAACTAGAGTGCGCCTCTCCCGATACCAGATTGTTTATTATTGATGCGTGAGGAGATATCTATCAAATCACGCCCTCTAGAATTATTCTACATATGTCGTGTTTCCAAATGTAACACAAGGAATATTCTTAACTTCCTTATAAGAAGGAATGTAAAATGAAGTCGTTTCTTCGTCTGTTCATGAACAGGAAACTTTCCCATGTTTATTTTTGTCTAAATGTTCATTGGAATAAGAAATCTGATGTTCCTTCCTAGGCCAGCTTTAGGTTATTAGATTCAAGGCAGACAAAAGATGGAACAGAATTCTCTTTTTAACTCATCATGGAAGGAAGAGATAGAGTAACCATCTCAATAATAATTAAAACGATCATGTCCACAGGAGGGCACGCCATCAGCCATAGCCATTAGCCCTCTATCCTTTGAAGAACAGTGGTTTTAGCATATACATGAGAGAGAGAGAGGTCGTCCTTCTTTTACAGTTAGAGCTAAACTCCCCAAAAATACCATTTCAGAAAACAATTTTTTTATTTTCTTTTCTCATGATCCGTCCCAGTCATAAGATCACTCGTAAAAGGTTTTTGATCGTCTAATTTGAAACCTAAATTTCTCCCAATAACGATTACTTGTGTATAATTTTAAAGGAAAAAAGTAATCCACACTCATTTTAAACAGAGTTGAATAATCTTTAGCCTAAATAATCATAACGCTTATTTTATTTATTACGTAGTAAATAAACTTGTAAGTTAATGATTTACTTAGCTTGTAATGAAACGTGAAGAAGCTCGAGAATACAACAACGAAGTGTCGTTATTAATAACGCTGGACTTTGTGTAGGTTGAACTAGGCTTCTCCTTCACACTACTTAAGAGAACTACATTGTTCAACATTTTCCATAATTATGATTTCATAATGTTTGAATAATTCAAGCTGTTATAACCATTATCTTTATATAGTTAGTTACGATTCCCTATTTTTAATAGTGTGAGTAAATTTAATGTTTCCTGGAGATTCTTTACGTTTCTTTTCAGCATTACCGGGATCTCTGAAGATGTTATTTCCATATTCCAAACTTTCCAAGTTCTCAGCATTATATTTTTCTGATGTCAAATATAACGATTTTATGCATATAACGCCAAAGAATATGAGCGCACATGTACACGCAAATATATGGAGAGAGAGAGAGAGAGAGAGAGAGAGAGAGAGAGAGAGAGAGAGAGAGAGAGAGAGAGAGAGAGAGAGAGAGGGTGCTTGGTAGCTCGTTATCAAGCAAGCGATAAGAAACTGCCCTGGGTTGTAACTCGTCCATTAATCACCGTCCGCTGGAAAAGAGGTAATCACGAGATAGCGCGGATTCAGCTATAATGGGTCTTTGTTGGCACATTGAAGCTACTCTTTAACTGATGGAAGGTGGCGGGTTTTCGGCAGTTGGCTATTTTTGGTCAGGCATTGAAGCCCTGAGAGGCTCGAAAACACGCTACTGTTGGGCGCGAAGAGGCCATCCGTCATCGCTACAGTTGTTATAAAAGGGAATTATGACGGTGGTGATTTCAGGCTGGTTCTGCCACGTCCGCTGGGAAATGTTTCCCGAGGCTGCGAAATATGACTTTGCAGACTTTTTTCTGATGTTATAAGAGTTAACATAAAAAATTCTGGTTCAGTGGAAACGTAGAACCGAATAAAAAAAACTAGAAATCATTAATAAGCAGAATACTCTATCAGGACAAGCCATATTTCTTCTAGCGCTCATGAGCCTTTAGCACCCGGATACTCTCCGCAAGCGGGCAAACGATACCCTTGCCACCATCACCCCTTCTATTAAACTGTCCTACAGATTGGTTCCTTCTCTTAGCTGCATCCACCTCTCTCTTATCCCTCGCAAATCATTACTCTTTGATCTTCCACGAAACATTATTCTTTATATCCTCCGAGAGACTCTCGGAGATGACTCGGACGAGCGAGATGGGATGGGTGTTCATCAAACCATTTATGATATAGAATTACCGTTGCAGTTTGAACAGTAGTTACCGACATCGATGAACACATAAATAACACTTCGTTCTGTATACATATGTTTTTTGCTTTATAAGTTTTTCGCTCGTTTTTCATCGGTTTCTTCCGACCCACCTCGCGGAAACTTTGGGTGCAAGGAGAGATAGCGGATCCTTTTCTTCTTCACTTTGATATATGACGAGTTTTTTTTTTATATTATTTTCCTTGATTTATGGAGCTTAGAGTAAATGGTTCGCGGTGATATATATCTTCATATGTTGGCTGATGGGACGTTCATCCCCGGCCTTCCCCTCTTAAATGAGCCATTATTTTGGAGGATTCTTATAATAAGGGTGATGAATTGTGGATCGCGTTTACATGGTTGGTTCCCGTCATCTTCCTTTTACGTTGGTTTGTTTAAATTTTTATTTAAGGCGAAGACAGGAATAGGCGGTATATGTACTCGGAGTAATCAACTAAACTTATTTAAAAATAAACTCAAATTATGTTTTTTTTTAATGTATATGCATAGTATACAAAACTATTAGTTTGTTACTTGTAAACTTTGCTCAGTTTCCGAACTACTATTTCTTTACCGCTCAAATAATACTGATATAAGATTAGAGAGATCGTAAACACTTGGAGAACTGTAAAGTAAATTACTGGCATAGCCTATTTTTAAAGTTATTTTCAGAGTATGCAGTCAGAAGTATAATGGAACACTGTCCAGTAACTATCCCTCAAAATTTAAATTTTCTAAAAGGAAGCATACATGTAAAGAGACAATTTTTATATGTAATATATATACAGTATATATATGTGTGTATATATATATATATATATATATATATATATATATATATATATATATATATATATATATATATATATATATATATATATATATATATATATATATATATATATATATATTGTGTGTGTGTGTTTGTTATATAAATGTTTAACAAATATTGCTGATGTTTAGAACCTCGATACCTTGTATGCAATCCTGTCTCTTATCTCTTGGAACCTCTCAATACAATCTCTCACAGTCAAATGCAGTGAAAGCTTTAGAATCCAACAAGTTTATAAATGTCCAATACATATTTTCTGTCATCTCTAAAATTTCAGTTGTATGCAGTGGAAACGGTGATAAGTCTGTCATTACAAAAGGTGTGCATTTAAATTTATATGCCAAAAAAATATCGTACGGCAAAATACCATTACTCAATAATAATAATAATAATAATAATAATAATAATAATAATAATAATAATAATAATATAAGAAACCAGACAACGAAAAGAGTGATCCTGTTTTTCCTTACCAGTGCTGGCTGCCAAGCGCTATCTGATTTCTTGACCCTGATAAATGCATTGCTATTGAAAGTGTCTTATCATAACTTGGGGTTGAGGGGTCACCGATATGTGTGACAAGGAACCGCAAGCACTTTGGTATGAGACAAGTTGTTGCGATATACATTACGAGTATCTCTTGTGACTGCTTGATTTACTGGTTCCGAGTTGTTGACTTTTTTTTTTTTTTTTAGTGTGCTTGCAGAAGGCGTTACTTAAGTTATCGGTCTATAAACAGGAACTGTCGCAGTGCCTTTTACAGAACAATACTTTTTTCTTCAAAACGAAAAAATGTGATAACTTGCTATTGTCTGAACGATGAAAATAATATTGTTACCATCTGAATGCAATAATACATAATTTTACCTCACTGGGTTTCTTTCCGAACACCAACAGGACATGTTTGTTGTAATATACTTCAGAGCTAAACAACTAGAAATAATATATTTTCTTTTTTTGTATATCAAGAATTATATGTTCTACTTCTCTTCTATTTCAAAAGTTTGGCAGAAATTCTATCAGCTTTCTTGTTCCGAATTTTCTGCAGTTCATTTCTGTTCTCTGCCCACCACCTTACGTTATATTTAATTCCAAATACCATAAGATTTACCCACTTCCATTCTCCGACGTCTCAGGCTGACATTAAATTGTCCATCTTCTGGTCTATCTTAACGTTATTAATTAATTCATTCAGTTTACAGTATATTATGATACAATTCCTTTCAAAGTTTTTCATCAGTTTTTGCCATTTGTTATTATTTTCACAGATTATTATTTACTATTATCAATTATAACCATCAGCTACTCCATTGTTCATCTGACGAACAATATTTAACCATTTTGAAAATAGCCCTCTTGATTATAAATGAAAAAAAAAGAAAATTGTTCTTCAAGGGTTTGTATAATAAAGTGGTTTTATGATATCTGCATCTATTGCAGTAGTAGTAATAATAATAATAATAATAATAATAATAATAATAATAATAATAATAATAATAATAATAATAATAATAA
>NC_089764.1:24746235-24748735 GCF_040412425.1 Macrobrachium rosenbergii | reverse complement strand
TGTGTTGCGCTGCAACTTCAAGTTATCTGATAGTGAATAAGTTTACAATTGCAAAAGCCAAAAGGTCAGTGAGCTTAGAGCAGACTCACAAATTTTGAACACGTCATTTAAACTCCTAAACGGACACCCATGAGTACTCACCTCCGGCACACACAAACATCTCTGATTCAAATCCTCCGTGGAGGGACGTCGTCGAAGCGGGTCTTGGAACGGGCCCTCTAAAGACATCTTCGGTAATCAGTTAATGAGAGTGAACAGGGACGATAAGAAATTGGGTTTGTTATGGACCATTGAGCTCGGCGTCGACCTAATGAATTCTTCCTCCGTCTCAAGAATTCGAACAATGTTTTCCGAGACCGCCATCTCAGCAGCGAGCGGCTTCAACGTCTCTCGTGGTTTCTGGAACCGATCGGGGGCCAGATAATTTGCTGGGTTCCGAAAACGCAATGTTCTGGTTTATCTGGATGTCCCGGCAAGAAAAAAATAATAACGAGGAAAGAGAGATGAGCGGGCTAGACAAGACCTCGCTGGATAGGGTCCTAAATCAGTGGCTTATTGGGGGCTAATAAGTTTTCATTAGCTGTCGCAGAACGAACGAGCAGAAGAAGGAGAAGAAGAAGCCACGGGAAAAATAGATATCTAAGTTCCAACGCATAATTATCCCCGTTCTTATTGGTAATGCTAAGGACGAGGGTGTAATTCTCTCACTCTCTCCCCCCCGCCTTTCCCCAGTCTCCGATTCCAGTGATGGTAGTGTTTATTGTTAATTCTAAACCAATAAACCCGGCTGGAACAGTCATGCCTGTGGTATGTTATTTCCTGCCAACGAGTGTAACAGCCGTGAAAAAGATCGCCATATATCATGTCCCAATTAACTACTACACACCAGCCCGTTAAATCATATAATGGCCCCCGGTCACACTCTAACGACCTGAACTTGTTGGGGCCTTAACTGCCCGCCATCTTTCGCCTTATTGGGCTAAGGGGTTGGAAGCAGCCCTGAGGGACAGACAACTGGTGATGGAGAAATACCCCTGGGGTCGTCCCCCATCTCCCCCACCCTTTTTACTGTCATCTACTTTCCTTCACTTTTTTAAAAATAAATCTGGTACAATGATTCCCTTCTATTTAGAATCAAACCATTAATCCCTTATGTAAAAAAATTATGGAACTATGAAAAAAGCTCATTTTAGCTCCCAAAGTCCAAGTCAGATTTTAGCACGCAATAAGTAGAATGTTGTCATAATAGAATACTGTAACTTTTAGGGGGAACTCACTGAAGCTTTTGGGAGAGCTTCGTAAGAAGTCTCAGCAAAAGTTCATGTCGAAGTAAAATTGTGACCTGTTTTCAAAATCTAAGTGAAATGTACTCCGTAATAAAGTCCAGGTGCTAATATTAGAGTTGAAACACCAACTCTTCAGATGCTTCAAATACTACATGGTAGTAGCAATAATATAGCAGTTGGAGTAATGACAGTAGTAAAATGAATGAATTGAAAGGTGCCATGTTCATTTTTATTGCAACCACAATCACTCTTGTTGCTGCAGGAAAAGAGCTCTTAAAGGTTAGCCTTTGTGTCTCATGGATTGTTTGAAATAAGTTCGTCATTTTCCATAGAGAGAGAGAGAGAGAGAGAGAGAGAGAGAGAGAGGAGAGAGAGAGAGAGAGAGAGAGAGAGAGAGAGAGTGTGGTGTTACGAGTAAAACTGGGAGAGAGACAGAGAACGATGGCAGAAGTTGAATGGAGAGAGAGAGAGAGAGAGGGAAAAAAAAAGCTGAACGGGGAGAGAGAGAGAGAGAGAGGCTGAACGGAGGGGGGGAGAGAAGCTGAACGGGAAAAAGAGAGAGAGAGAGAGAGAGAGAGAGAGAGAGAGAGAGAGAGAGAGAGAGAGAGAGAGAGAGAACGCCGTAATCAGCAGAGTGCGAATCAAATGATTATTCTTCACCGATAATCACAGTCCCCGCGGATGCTTATCGGAAGATCGCATCTTCATCCCCCAGACGAAAATGACCCACAGGATTTGAGCAAACCGACGAGACTCCTATCACCGATAAGTAACCCGGTGCTCGAGCAAGCGTTTAAGTCACTTGCTCCTAAGTTATAGTAGCTGGGCCTTGAGTCTACCGTGGCTGCTTAAAGACAATGATATGTCTTTCCTCTCGCCAGGAGGAGGGATTGAGATGGGATGCTGTAAACTGGATGATATCGGATTGAAGAATTTTTTTTTTTTTTTTTGGCTCACTGACGAATTGCTTGCTTATTTCCCAAAAGTATTGCTTGTTTTTCTTGCAGGAATTAAGTTTCCCTTCAAAGTATTATCTTGATGGCATACTACAGTGATTTTGTTCAGACTATATTTGTTGAATTACGGACAAAAATATTTTTTCCCCTTCTCAACGCTGAATATAATATGTTTACAGTGACTTTGGGCATATGTAGGCGATGCTCCAGTATTGTTGAAATTGTCAGTATATCGTTAGTTACTTGGAAAAATACTTT
>NC_089764.1:24658735-24743735 GCF_040412425.1 Macrobrachium rosenbergii | reverse complement strand
AGCCTACAGTATTTTATAGCTTGTCCCAATACCTGAAATGATGTGCAAACCGAAGACATTATAGATGAAACTAGAGATATATTTTTTCCAAAATATTTGTGACACAGAAGAACAAGATATTCAAAACCTTTAATATAAAAATGTAGGGGGTCTTCCTGATACACCGAATGAGGCCAGGGAGGAAGGACCCTAAAAGCATACAAGGCTGATCAATGATAATATATATATATGATATGATACTAAATGATATGATGCGATATATACAGGCTTCTGATTTCAGTATGTCCGAAATAACAAAGTGTTTCATTTTATCCCCTTCCACATTACAAGACCGAGGGAACGTGACACTTAAGACGTCTTCACAAGATCTTACGTGCCGTAAATTGTCATCAATTGGGACGCATGTTTCAAAACTTTAGTTGTAAGTTAATATTTGTGAGAATCTTTATGGGCTAAAGAATACTGTTGCATCAATGCACTTGATTTCCAAGGTATCTTATGCGTTCGGATGAAATCCTTATAAAATATCTCTCTGTTTTGTTCACCTGTGTATAAGCTATTCATTTAATCCCTCGTAAAGTTCATTCACCCATGCGTAAGCGTACAAGATCACCCGCTCATCTCCCACAGAGCCACTTCTTATAAATCCTTTCCGACGGGAAAACGATCGGAAGGCTGCGAAAACCTCGCTTACTGTCAAGAGGTGTCGAGAGCGTAAATCACACTCGTAATTAATTACCCATTACTGTGGCCATCCAGAACAGTATTTCACCTTTTTCATAATTTTCTAAACGATTCATTCAGTTTCTCTTCAACTGTTGTGGAGACATGACCAACTCGGCCCCAGATTACGCTGTCACCGGGTCCGATTTGTTTTAAAAGTAGGACACAGGCTACGCCCGCTAAACATGATTGTCGCCATATATCACCAGGCAGTTGTTATCAACATAACAAACGTCTTCTATCTAGTAATACTTGGCGTTGATAGCACGCCCAAAAGATCTGCTGTTGTTAACATGCGTCAGAAGACTAATTATCATACTGCTCAATGCTTTCCGTGCTAGATACATTAAGCAATAGCACCATACATAGCGCGTACATGTGTATGCGTGGATTTTATCCTGTTTCACTACGAATTGACGTTTTTATGTGCGAAGTTTAAAAGGTATGGCTAACATTCCTTGTTGTACTTACATTCATTTTAAATTTAATCTAGTGTTTAAGAGCCATATTTGCCATCTTCTTTTATTGGCATATATCTTGTGTAGTTATATTGAAAAGAGATGATTATTTGATTTTTTTTTTGTTTTTTTAATGGGTGACTCTACTTATTTCGGCGTGCATCGTCTAACAGTAATTACACAAACCTATCGCATTTGACGGTAATTAAAACGTTCAAACTTATTCCCTGTAGTATTTGAAGTAAACAATTAGTGGAACTTAAAATCCGGGGAAATCTTTGTTGTTCTGCATATATATTAGAGGTAGAAAGTTCTCTAATTAATAATAGAACCATCACTGTTCCCATCCTGGGACAGAGAAAAAAAATACATTTGTTGATAAAACACAGAGAGAGAGAGAGAGAGAGAGAGAGAGAGAGAGAGAGAGAGAGAGAGAGAGAGAGAGCCCGGTATAATCGCATTCGTCAGCAGAGGAAACGGTCCCAGTCCCGAATACCCAGGAATTAACAAAATAAAAGAAGACAGCTAAAGAGAGATAATCATCTCCTCAGGATGAAATTACACATATCAGGATGAAAAATGACGTAGCTTAGCGCATGCGTCGACAGTAATGATGATAGAGAACGGTGACCTAAGTCTCGATTCCGGCGTCAAATGAAAAGACGCACACGTGTGGGTAGTACACGCGTGCACCTGATGTTCACGTACGCAGATCTGTTTACGTACACGTATAAGAAATCCATTTCAATTCATAACAGATGGTTACACGTCAGGCGTAGGTGCGCAAAGACTCATGAGATACATTTTTAATTAAGGCCAGTTTCGACTTTTACGATGTTCTTAGTCCTGTTGTGAACGAATTAAGCATTCAGCATGAACATAATTTGATTATTATTATTATTATTATTATTATTATTATTATTATTACAGATTCTCCGTCCTTCTAAAGACGAGTGTAAGTAATGAAAAGTAACATTTTCATAGCAAATAAAACCACATGCATGGCGCGCGCATACACACAAACACACACACACACACACACATATATATATATATATATATATATATATATATATATATATATATATATATATATATATATATATATATATATATATATATATATATATATATATATATATATATATATATATTATATACATATATATTATATATATGTGTATGTATGTATGTATGTATGTACTGTATGTGTACATACGTGAGGCATTCCCAGATTTACTAAGGACTGTCGACTTTCGTTTTTACAATGCATACAGAAATATTGGCGAAACTGAATGGAAGTACCTATTTCCATAAAACAACATAGCCAGCACAATAAACCTAGTAGAATGAACGAGGAAAATAAATAAACTAACGCGAATGAAACTTCAGTGAGAAAGCT
The DNA here is from genome assembly GCF_040412425.1 of Macrobrachium rosenbergii. NCBI lineage: Eukaryota > Metazoa > Arthropoda > Malacostraca > Decapoda > Palaemonidae > Macrobrachium > Macrobrachium rosenbergii. Next base: position 24,741,152 of record NC_089764.1, on the reverse strand, counting down.
ATTTGCATAAATGTTGGCTGCGAAGCTTAGGACCAATTGGATTAAGTGCCCTGTCTTTTGATGCTCCTGTAAGAGCCGTGTGGATTCTTAGGAAGAATACCCTGATAAGATCAAATAAAAATACTGCACTTATCAATGTTAGAAACATTTATCTATTTAAGAACTCTTTGGATGTTGAAAAACGAGCTTTACGTGTTTATTTGAAAATATCAGTTTCCCTAACGTTATAAACGAGGTTTTGCACTTGATTTTTAGAATTTACTTTTTTTTTTTTTAACAAAGGCAAACTTCAAAGCCAGTGGCAATTTTTAGGTCCTGGAGACTATTGGGGAAAGAAAGGGGATACAAATGAGTTTCGTGGACCCGTTTAATAAATTCAGGTTATTCATGCCCCTCTGACCTTGGGTCAGTTCTTTATCGCTCACATCTTTCGCTTTTTTCAAGCTTGGAAGAACTATAATATTTGTATGCAAATGGCAGTCATCCACATGGCAGGCAATGCTGCCTGTACGAAAATTTGAGGGGTTTTCTTACTTTGCAAAGTGTTGCGTATAACAGGAAAATATTTAAGGGTTAACTGAAAGCACGTACCTTAACTATGGACTGTTCAAGAAGGAAAAAACTCAAGAAACGACGACCTATTTCCCTTTTTTTTTTCTTTTCAAGGCTATGGCATGAACAGTCTGTCTGGATAGTTGGGTGATAGTGACGGACGCTAATAACAGGTGCACCTGTTTGAGAGAAAATGGAAATAAATAAATAAAGTATAAATAAATACTTAATTTTTGGATCTTATTTTTCTGCCCTAGTACCCGGAAGAGTAAAATGAGAGTACAAAATATCTTTCCCCAAAATATCCGTAAATATCTTCCCCAAAAATAAACACAAAATATCTAGTTTGTTATACCAAATAAATGTATAATAAAGAAAAAAGTTTGAGGAAAAGTCACTTTGAAGCCAAAGAAAATCAAAACCTTCTTCAAACATCAACAAAAGGCAAAAAAACTTCTGGCTCTTCTCATATGGAAAAGGTAATTGCAGTGTCAGGCCCCAAACAATGAGTGATCTCGTCCTTTTAATGGCATGATGTTGGGTAGGATTCCCCATGCCCATTCTACCGGTGCCCAATGATGATGGCAATAATTTGGTCTTTCTTGCCCATAAAAGTAATCGAATATGACCAAACTCTCTCAAAGGACCCATATTTTACTATGTCCCTTCCATTTTTTGTCTTTCATTTTCTTCTAATCCCAATCCGTATATGGAAGATTTTTGGCATCCCAGCTGAGCCTTGCCATAAACGCAAAAGATTATACCCTCGGCTCGAAATGGCGAGAATAGTATTTGGGAACTGCGTCCGGTAAGCAAAGGACAACATCGCACTTGTAATAATGTCAGTGAACACTGTTAATTCGAGTTATGAATGGGTTTACAAGGGGCCATCTCTGATAAACCATTTCGAGTGTTCGTAAGAAGAGAATTATACGCTTTCTTTGCTTATCAAGGGAGATGCTACTTGCATTTGTCAGCCTGTCTTTCGAAGCAAATAATCCAGAGAAATAATAGTTTCGATTTTAGGTTAAAGCTATTAAACGTGCCTCACTTCAATCTTTAACAATTTTCCTGTAAAACTATACTAGAAAAATATAAAAGAGAGCGATATATATATATATATATATATATATATATATATATATATATATATATATATATATATATATATATATATATATATATATATATATATATATATATATATATATATGTGTGTGTGTGTGTGTGTGTGTGTGTGTGTAGTAGAGAGAGAGAGAGAGAGAGAGAGAGAGAGAGAGAGAGAGAGAGAGAGAGAGAGAGAGAGCGTTAAGAAATTAATAACAATCATAATTCTGCGCCTCCTACAATGTCGCTGGTTTCACACTGACTGCCCATTCACTGTCTCATCTCACTGTCTTTTGAAATCCAGTGTGATCCTCGCCCCAATTACTTTTATGACCACTGGTTCTTTCCCACCTAAAACTAATGCATTTCATACAGCTCGTTAATAAATCGATGTTACCAGGTGCACGTACATCTAAGGACGCATAGGTGCCGCAGGAGAAAATACGGAAAAAGGAATCACTTGGATTCTTACCTTAATTGCTGAATGCCTGAGTTATACAGTTATGTTTAACTATAAGGAAATTGGAAACCAATAAAGGAATGAATACTAGCCAAGAAATAACTAAATAACTTGACAGGTTTTGGTGTCTAAAATCTGTGTTTGTATCTGAAGAATTCAGATACATTTATTAGAACTGACTAGCCCAGTTAACACTGGGATCGTTGTGTTTTACCGGTAATGCCAATTTTGGGCAAAAACACACGAGCACACACACATATTATATGCATATATATATATATATATATATATATATATATATATATATATATATATATATATATATATATATATGTGTGTGTGTGTGTGTGTGTGTGTGTGCGTGTGTAAAAATCTAAAGGCAACTTTTGCCACATGACCATAAATTAATTTTAACAATGCCTTCACAACTTCTGTACTTGCTTACGTCTATTCGTCTTGCCTTGCACTACAAACCTATATCCGAGTAGGAAATACACGAAGGAAACTTTCATAATTCCAGGTGTGTATATAATATATATATATATATATATATTTATATATATATATTATATAATATATATGTATGTGTGTGTGTATGTGTCTGTGTGGGTTTATGTGAGTCGTAGGCGAGCGCCTGTCCGTAAGAATAACCAACGAAGTAATTCAGAGTTCAGTGACGGTAGTGTTTTTCGAGTAGACAGTTGGGTCACATGAATCATACTTGTATGACCACTGGAGAGAGAGAGAGAGAGAGAGAGAGAGAGAGAGAGAGAGAGAGAGAGAGATTCTTACTGATTAAGAAGAAAACACTTAGCGTGTATTGATGCCTAAAAGCGAATCTTTAATGAAATAGGAAAAGTTGGTCTTACAACATTTGTCTGATAAACCTTGTATAGCATTCCGGATCAGTTTTAACTAATATTGCTTCTCCTGTTTTTCTAAGTTCTGCTTTCACAAGTCCGAATGGATATTGGCAGAAAATACAGGAGCAACTAAACTGTCATGATCCAGATTACTCTCGTAATAAAACTTGACCACCCCATAAAATATACCAAAGGAAGTAAGTGAGCGATAAAATTGAATAATAAACATGCATTATTAGATGTTGATTTGTGACTTACTGTAGCTAATCAGCATATATATATTTTACCACCTTAGGCTAACAAGTCCGACCGCGTCAAGAGGACGCTTCTTAGAAGCGAAATATGACCGATTATCGCCACCGTTACGTAGCGATTAGCCAGACCCAGACCTACGCTTACCTTAAACTGTGAATGGCTCGCTCGGTGATCCGGTCTTATTTCGTTGAACCTGGAGGTGGCGGCGGCGGATGGATGGTAGTACTGGTGATTGTACTCGGGCTGGTGGTGGGTGGGGATGGTCTTGGGGGGAGGTTGGGGGGGAGGACAGGGAGGTGGTTTGAGTAGGGTAGTAGGGTAAGAGGTGGAGGATTGCATCAAAAACAATGATTAAATGAAGATTTACAGTCGCTGACCCACTGCTCTCCCTATGTATTTGGAGGTGCTTCATACCAGCCTTGGCGCTTCTAAATCAGTTGAAGCCCTCCAGTACTGCTCGGACCGAAGGGGATGATTTCTTGACGGAAGACGCAGATAGGGCGAGAGCGAGGTCCGTCCGTCCGTGCTTGAGAGCGCCTCCCTACGCTGTGTGCTTTTCCGTCAAACGTTTCCATCAAGGGTTTTCCATCGGGCAATTGGCCGTTATCTGAAACGGCCTGATGGCACGTCGGTTGGAAGGATATGTCTCATCACTTTGATGGTAAGAATGGGTCATGATTATTGTTTATTTTTTTTTTTTTCTTTTTCCGCTCATCTCCTGAAAGGCGCTCTCTCGGCCACCTCTACCCACCTTTTCCCTACCCTCTACTTGCTCCCAGCAAACATGGCGGCGTCCATCCCGTTTTTGCGTCGATGACGGTCGATCAGCTGGGGGTTTAAGCTTTCCGCAAACCCCTGTGATTTCGACTGTATCTCCCGACGCATCCTGTGTTCGAAATGACGCCCTTCGGGGACGCGAGACAACACACCTATTGAGTCGGAGGGCTTCTCCTTATCTTGTATCTAACATAAATTGTGTGTAAATCATTGCTCTTCACGCCGCAGCAGCCACCTCGCCAGTTGTATGCTGGCGCGTTGTCTGTACCGAAATATATATCCAAACCGAGGCGCTGGCTTCGATGTTATCGTCGGATGTTCCCGATGAGTGAAAAGGGGCGGGGAGGCCGAAGAAACCCCCATTTGAATTTTGCATGTTTTCATACAGGGGAATTGTTTAAAAGTAGATATCGTGATTTAGGAGGCTGCAATTTGAAGACGATTTATGTCTAAATGTTTAGAGCGGTTGGGTTCCATTAACATACTGGTGTAAAAAGATGAAGTAAATAAAAAAAAAATAAAAAAGGGGGGGGGGGGAATATTATGAATCATTCGTTAGCGCATGAAATATGCAAAAGACACATTGAAAGTGCAAAACAAGTTTCAGTGGAAGGAATCTATCTTACCTCTTTCTTTGGAGTTTTGTGGTGTGTAAAAAAAAAAAAATACCTTTGACGTGACCATATCAGTATGTTTTTTTCTCTCTTTCTTTTAGATTTCATTACTCCGTTCCTGTTGATTTTCTGTAATACTGATTATCATATCAGTAAAAATTTCTTTCTTAATGACATTTTTGCAAAATCTCATCGTTATCTTTCCAGATATGACGATTATTTTATGTCAGTTTACCGTTTTTACATGCAGGGTCCGCAAAACAAATGGCGACTTAACTCTAACATAAAATTTTTTGTCCGCTCACAATTTTTTTTTTTTGGCGGCGTTTTAAGTATATAATATGGAATGTTTTTAAGGAATTTCACAAGTTAGAAAGTACTATTTTTTTTTAGTAAATTAACATGGACGTAAATCCACAGAGGTGGCAATAAGTATTAAATGATTACAAAAGCAAATAATTCTACATCTTGGCCAGGAAATTCCAAACGAGATCCTCCCCTACCCCCTTCCCACCCAAGTGACTTTTAAGACCTTGCTCACTGGTTCAAGGCTATCCTTCCTTCTTGACGAGAAAATAGACCATCCAAAAACTCCGAGTGTTGAAATAAGTTCGCCCTCTTTAAGGGACTCTGGCAAATTTTCACTGGAGTAAATTTTTGGAAGAGAGAAATCGCAATTGTGGCGTCACAGAAAATGTTGTATGACTGGACAGGCAAATGGTGTCTTTATGCGATCGTTAAATCTCTAGGTTATCTCATAAATGTCATCGCGTCCGTCATTCTGAGTATTTCACTTCTCTAATTGGCGCTGTAAATAAGGAGCAAGCAATTGGATGCTGGGCTTTCTTGAAATGATGCAGATGGATATAAGTCAAATAACCGTAGCATGTTGTTTATGAACCGAAAGATATATACATACATATACAGTATATATATATATATATATATATATATATATATATATATATATATATTATAACAGGACCTCATTAAAACCGGATGGTACCTACGGATACTTGACAATGAGGACTGTTAGGCATAGGAAGCTTGTAACTTTTCTTGAATAAATATCTCCGCTAGATACATCCAGTTTTAATGAGGTCCTGTTAGTAATTGTACTAATGCACAGAACAACTGTGTAAGTGATAAAGCTAAAATATACGAGTATATACATACACACACACACACACACACACACACACACACACACATATATATATATATATATATATATATATATATATATATATATATATATATATATATATATATAATGAAAAATGTTTCTAGGTACAGGCTAATTTGAAGAGTAACAGTGCTTTATGATTTGCTCAGCAAATATGGTAATGTTGAAAATTCAGAGAATGTAACTTCTCCAATGACATTAAATGAAGAGAAGCCCCAGAAGATATAACGTCGTGGTATAGAAGACACCGTCCAAGGTACGAAAACGCTGGCTATGTGTCTAGTGTTCATTGGCACTGATACTTCAGTCAGTTAAGCAATACATTATTAAAAATACAACTTCAAATAGAAAAGTTTTGCATAGTTTTAAAGTGAACAGAATTTTTTTTCTATCAGTGAAAATACATTAAATGAACAAGACGTTGCTTCATGTTAACATTTACGCCAAGGTCTAATACAATTATCATTTAGAATAAATAAAAATGCGATCTCTCGCGAATTACTAAAGATAATAATCGGCGAACTATTAGTCTATCTATATCAAATATGAAGAAAGAGCGGAAATGTAGATTTTGATAATCAATACCGTTACACGGGAAAAAAAATAAACACTTCCATCTTAATATTTGTAAAGGTTACCTTTCATTTTCAACACTAATTCATTAACCAAGTTGAGGGTGCTAAGATCTTGGAGTTGGTAGATATAAATACGGCTACAGTCGAACGTCACATTTCTTGTAATGAGAAATGATTAAGTTATTGATCGCTCCACTGATTCAGACTGTTTTCCATCTGATTATTTCTTCCTGTTCTGAAAACGAGACGCGAATTTTATAGATACGGAAGGATTAAAATCATCCAAACACCAAGGTTTCGTTTCATCCTCCTTTCATTGAGGAACAGCTTGTCTGGCTAATTAAAACTACCTGACTCTTTTTCGTAGGAACGGACCTAAGTTCAAGAAGTCTAGAGCATATCATTCTCTCTCTCTCTCTCTCTCTCTCTCTCTCTCTCTCTCTCTCTCTCTCTCTCTCTCTCTCTCTCTCTCTATTTAATAGAAAATTCGTTTAGGAATAAAAAAATACATTGTGAAAATGGAACTGAAAAGGAAATATGTGAAAGTGATGATAATGAAGATTAAAAAGTGAATGGAACAGGGGAAAGAGTGGCATGAAAAGGAAGCACAAAAAATATCGACAAGGCAGATGGTAATAAAAAAATAAACCAGTAAAAAATGCACCGAAGTCCCTTCGGCGCAATCGAGTTCTCTGTACAGCCACTAAAGCGTATACTCAGGCGACCGAAAACAGATCTATCTTTCGGTGGTCTCGGTATAATGCTGTATAAGCCGCGGCCCATGAAACTTTAACCAAGGCCCGGTGGTGGCTTATCGTATATAGTTGCCAGAAGCACGATTATGGCTAACTTTAACCTTAAATAAAATAGAAACTACTAAGGCTAGAGGGCTGCATTTCGGTATATTTAATGATTGGAGGGTGGATGTTCAACATACCAATTTGCAGCCCTCTAGCCTCAGTAGTTTTTAATATCTGAGGGCGGACAGAAAAAAGTGCGGACGGACAGACAAGCCGGCACAATAGTTTTTTTTTACAGAAAACTAAAAAAAGTGGAGGTATAAAAATAATCAATCTGTACAGAGACAAGAAAACGAAAATAAAAGAATATGTACAAACCAAAAAATGAAACATGGAAACGAAAGTAAAGAAAAAAAAGGACATGGGTGGAGAGAGAGAGAGAGAGAGAGAGAGAGAGAGAGAGAGAGAGAGAGAGAGAGAGAGAGAGACTATAACGCAGGAGGTTGTAAATAGCCACACTGAAGAGAGGCGTCCTCCTGTGATACTTAGGAACATCATTAGAAAACTTGGCTATTACAAGTCTGTGAACTATAGACCACTTGCGGCCGAAGAGGCCTTTGGAGTGAGATATAAATTAGGTGGGTTGGCCTCCCGACTATCAACCCCCTCCGAAAATAGCGCCAAGGACCCATTAAAGGGGACAACTTCTTGCCCTTTCCAGGGGCGCCTGGGAGGCGTAGCACGTCGCTCCTGTGTTAGGAGAAATATTTAGTGGCACTAAAAATGACGCTCCGGCCGCCTTGCTACTGAAGGGTCTCCACGCCCCTCTATCCACTCTACCTAAGGCAACACCCACATCATTTTTAAATATTCTTTTGTGTCGACGGAGGATGCAGCTTCCGGAAAAAATTGCAGTTAAGGTCTGTCATTAAATGGTGTATATATATATATATATATATATATATATATATATATATATATATATATATATATATATATATATGTATATATATATATATATATATATATATATATATATATATATATATATACTGTATATGTATGTGTGTATATATAATTTTATATATGTACTTATACATATATATTTATGTATGTATGTGTGTATATTTATGTGCGTATATATATATTATGTATGCACGTATGTATATTTGCATGCATTTATACATCAGCGCACTTTCCACAAGAATGCATGAGAACTTTCTCTCTCATTACAGAGGCCCTGCCTGACACTTTCGCTTGCATATAAATGATCTCGCTGTAAAATCTAGCTAGAAACAAAATAGAGATCTATTCTGGTTCATCAGTATTTTAGTCGTACATCTTGTCTGAGTGCATTTATGGGGGACATCTCCCTTATACTGAGCCTCGTTCGCATCTCTGGAGAGACTCTTTACACATCCTTTATTTATGGACAGAACTGACTCTAAGGACTTTTATTTAGATTTACTTTAGTTTTCTCTTCTGCTTTTTTCGTATCAATGACTTTAACACTGCCTCCACCTCCGAATATTCGTCGGGTTTCAAACAGTAACTAAAATTTTAATGAAATGGCAAGCTTCTGGGTATCTAGTGGTATAATTAATTATAATCATTCGTTTCAAGAAATTTGAATTTTCCTCTTACTGTCTGTTTTTGAGCCTCTTAACCTGCGTCTTTTGAAAAGACGAGTATATCACAGCCTTAAGTAGAGAGGCGCTGCAACACATCTTTCTTTCAGTGGTCATAATTTTGGGTAGCATTGCCAGTCGTGGTCTCTTACTAATACACAAAAAAACAATATTCTTACAGAAATTCTAATAGTTTTATTCAAAGATCGGATGGTAATTATCGTCATGTTATATAAACAATAATCTTGACTTTGCACTTACTCTTGACTTTGCACTTATATCTTAATTTTAGCAGATTACCTTAAAAGATTTTTTTTGTATATTTTCCTTCTCGTTCGATGAAAATAAACTTTTTAAGGCGATATTATACAGACAATCAAAGATTAAAGATACTACAGAATTTTTTCGCTATCTACCATGAGCATTAATCAATTTTGACAGTAGTGCATAGAGAATTAATAGTTCAGTGGTGGTAGAATGGACGAGAATTTCTTTTGATTTGTGTTAATACTTATAATACAATGTGCTGGAAAAAAAAATCTCAAATTAAAAGTATCTGTTTGGTAGTTTGAGTTGCATGCTGAATTTTTTCACACAAAATTCATTCTACAGTTACCGCGTTCCCGATTTTTTCCATTCATATTATTATTATTATTATTATTATTATTATTATTATTATTATTATTATTATTATTATTACTTACTAACATCGTGGCACAAGGAAAATTTCCCATTAAAGACTTTTACTATCTGAGAACAAAGAAAACTGGCTCAAAAAGAAAACAAAAACAAGAATAATACAACACCTGGCGTTTGGCTTATAAAATAGGTGAGAAGTCTTCAGCTCTGAGTAAGTCATTAACTCCTATTACCAAGAACAAAAGGAGTCTGCAGACGGCCAATAGAAAGTGAAAGTTACGTCTCAACTCATTGCCCTTTTTCTTCATGTTTAAGTTCTCTTCATTTTCCTCTGACCTTTTATAACTTCCAATAGGTTTTCATGGCAATGGATAAATTAATGACCTAGTTTTTAATCTCTTGTTTTGAAAATTACTCTTATGGCCACTTTATGAGTGTTGTTTTCGAAGTTTCCTTCTTCATCTGGATACCGCCTTAAGTATTCTCGCTTTTTCTTTGAGCAATTATCCTTCCATATAATGAACAACTACCTCTCTTTTGGTTATATCTGACTCTGAATCAAGCCTTGAGACACACACACACACACACACACATTGATAGGTGTGTGTGTGTGTCAATGAGTGAGACTTGTCTTCGACATTTCTTAAATCTTTAATACAACTAAATCTTCCTCTACATAACTCGCAAAATTTCCAGGAGGGTTTGTTAGGTAACTACTAGAGTCTAATAGGCATCAGAAACTTTTTTTCTTCTGTTTTATAATACCATACATCAGACAGAATGAAGTTTCTGTTATCTTACTTTCTAGTAAGAAGTTTAATATTCAATAACGTCCTGTTCTTCTTCTTTTTTTCAGTTATGTATTTACTACGTTGATATACCTAACATATTTAAACAGCTAAAGGGACTTCAAAAACGCTTCTCTTTTACTTTTCCTTGTATCTCTTTCTCTTCTTTTGGATTATCTTCATTCAATACTGATCTCTTAGGCATAGGTAACCGGTAAGTACTTGCAAAATTCTCAAAGTTGTGTTGCAGTGTATTTCATACAATTCACAGCTTTCATCAAAGAGTCTGTTCCATTTCGAATGTTTTTCATTGCTTAGAATATCGATTTAGTTTCTCGTTACATTTATTTCTTTGTAGACTTTCATATCTGTTTGATTCATATTTCATTATGTGTCGTTTCTCATACTTTCGATAAGTGAGAGTGTTCTGACAGGGAAACAATAATGTTTTCTTCCTGTAGACACTACAACTGAGCTGAGTGTGGATTTTATTTAAATTTTCCAGACGTAGATTGCTGGAAGAATTTAGGTCATATCTCTTCATAAATTATACATACAAAGATTATCGTAATGAAAAATAAATTTCCAAGTAAACAAAATCTCCTCAAATGTCCAAGAAAAAGACAGTTACCTTTATTTTTCTACATTTGAATACAAAAATTTGATTATTGGTTCACAGACTTGTAACAGCCAAATTTCTATTTGTGTGTTTTTAAATAATTGAATTTTACTTGCAAGTAATACACTGAAATCCAATATGATCAAAATAGTGAAAAATAAATAAATCATGCTTTCAAAAGTAGTCAAATGTTAGCTCTCACAGTAATTTACTTTCTTTATAAACTTTTTCATTCTTTCTTGCTCCCTGTTGCTAAGTTTATTTGTCTATCATTGCCTTGGATTTTTTTCCACTGAATGTTCCCAATAATATTGTTATTTTTACATTTTTGTGAGACTTTTAAAAGATACTCCTTATAAGACTGGCGTCGTTTTAATGAAGTGAGCTCCATAACGAAAAAAGATTGTTAAGCCCTTTTCATTTCCATTTATGATGAATACTGTTTTCATGGTTTCACATATTAATATTTTTATGATACTCATGTTCCCAGTAAATTTAGTCTTTTTATTCATACAATTACATTCACTAGTTCAGTTATGGATACGTAAATGAAAATGATAATTAGAACATGACACTCGTAATTTCTGTAAGAATAACATTTTGACCTAGTGTGAAAATTGAAATGAAAAACTGCGATAAATTTGAACATTTATTTCTTAACAGGCTTAATAATCTTACATTTAAGAAAACAAGCTCGTATGCACTATTATGTAACCTATTTTAAATATTACAGAGGGAATGTTTTCTTAGCCTAAGCTCTCAAAGAACATGTTATCTTTATGGCACTCTTTGACTAGAAACACACACAGAAGTACATTGTCTTACTTTAAAGAGATACAAAATATCATGTAAAAAATCACAAATCTTGTTCATGTTCTCAAAATTGTACTATAAAATATGAGAATAAAATATGCTTCGAAGTTACAGACATTATAATTTCTGAGTTAGGATATCTTCACTTTCTTCTCAGTTGATTATTCATTAGTATAGAAAATTGTCTTTGCCCGAGAAGTGAATTATTTTCTTAACTCGAAGAAAAGCGCGCATTTAAGCTGTTCTAAGAACCAGAAATGTCTTTTATTTTTTTTACAATGAGAAATGTTCATTTCATCAGTTGGGAAAACGAAGATTTTTTTTTTCCAAAAAGGTCTTTGTCCATAACCACGAAAAAGTAACACGATGACAAAGTTATAACAGATGACAACGTCTAAATATTAATAATCTCTCGAGTCACTTGGAAAAACCATTTAATTGCACAGTTCACTGGGAAATGTCAAGTTATCCATATCCGCCCAGAGCATCATGTCCAGGGTATCCGAAACACACGGCGTAGGAATATTATTGAAGACATCGAAACTGTCCTCCAGGTGCCCCGAGTCATCGGAGAAGAGCTCCTCCAAGTCACTGTTGCTGCCGATGGACCCCCGGCTCGTCGAGAAGGAACTCGAGGATGACTCGATGCTGCTGGCTGAGGAACAGAGGTCCGGTAACTGGGAGAACTGGGGGATGCAGTGATGGGTATAATGGGGCATTGGAGTCTCATACTGAATGACCATGGAATGCCCACCGGGTGCCCCGGTATTGAAGGAATGCTGGAAAGAATCCTTTATCGTATTCTCGATAGAGTCCTGTAAAGAATGCTGGATGGAACACAGGTCCACCTCGTTGTCATCAGCCAACACCTCGGACAGCGCCCGGATGTAGTTGACCGCTAGTCGCAGTGTGGTGATCTTCGTCATCGTGCAGGAGGTGGCCTGGATTTCCATGGCGTCTGGAAGGACCTTCCGCAAAGTTTCGAAGGCGTTGTTGATCTCCTTCATACGATGGCGCTCGCGAGCGTTTGCCGTTTTCCTTCGGTACTTGGATAAAGGGGCTGGTCGAGATTTAGTGCGGACTCTCTTTAGAGGAACTTCCTGACGAACCTTTTCCTGCTGAAGCCTCTTGATTATGGTTCGAGGGCGAAGACCATACTTCTCACTTGATCTTCTGCTTTTGTTGTCGTTGTTGTTGTCTTGGCTATGATTCTCTGTCCTCTCCATCTCTAACGTAGTGTCTAGCATCGCAACAAACAATTCTGTGATAAGTATTTCAAAGCATTGAAATCACCGGGGGGACCTTGCTTATGGGTGCGAATAACTAAAATAAGTTTCAGCTTTAGATTTGGCAAAGTCCTTTGAAGCAAAATCACTAATAGTTTCCTGTATATAAATATGAAACTATGAAGTATACAAACAAAAATGTGAGACAGTTCGAAGCACAGAAAATAAAACAACGAGCACAATTCCTTAAAATTTTCTCTTCCTGTCTGATACTTGTCTCTCGAACCGGATATTGTTGTTATTGTTTTTGTTCCTGTGGGAATGGCCGACCCCGTCTAGCACAGCGCCTCCCCGAAACTTCCTTTTAGGACGAGCAAATATGTTACCAAATAAGTCAAGATCCTCAGTTCACCTTTAGTGATTTTCCGACCGGCGTCTTCCGACCTCCTTCCGGGCCAAAGGAGAGGGTGTCAGGTGCCGATCTTTTAGGGGGTGTTGGTCGAAATCTTCTCTAAACAAGAAAACTGATATCTGGCCAAAACAACACCGCGACGTAATGCTTCAAGGTTACGTCAAACCACGGAGGATGCTCGTATGCTACTGATGCCCATTTCACCTGTAGTCCCACGGAACCAGCCACACGTGCCCCCTTCCTGTGACGTCATTATTTGACAGAAGCGAATTTCACTTTGGTTACGTCGTATGAAGTGCAGGAAACGTTTATACGTCTTTCATGATGCTCAGATTAATCACATAACAGAATAATCATTTAGTGTAGTTCAGATATTACGGAATAAGCGTGAACATTCAAAAACTTTCCTCAAGCGAATATAACGTTCCGCGAAAAAGCTGCTCACCTGCATAGGAGGAGGGTGGCATGTGGACTGTTGGCGCCTGCTTAAGATGAAGATTGACCAAGGAACCTCTCAGTCTGGCTCGAGACGCCATCGGGAGAGTTACGGATGCTGCGGCTTTTAAGATGCTATTGATCAATGTAAGAATTACAAGTATCTCAATTCCTTTAATACGAAATTCTAACATTTCAAGTACTTCCCTGAATTTTTAATTTCGACGCTCCGTAAAACAAAATTATGCAAATCATGGAAGTATAAACATCAGAAAAATACTTCCATATATCTTATAGTGAAATAAAGGAAAAAGAACTCTAGATAAGGTCTGATAAAAGATGATTTATTATACCGTATTAGATAATGAATGAATCCATTTTTATTCAAAATGGACCGTAAGAAAAAATAATTGCCTCAGAGGGTATAAATATTTACAATTATTTGTTTTATTTTGCTGCTGCACGGAAATCTCCTTAATAATGCTACAACTGCTACTGCTTCAACTAATGATAATGAGAGCTAGTGTTTGATATGAATATCACATATAAATTTCATCTTATGTAAACATAAAATGTGCCACTCAAAATTTCTATAATTTCAATAAGATTACCAGTTCATCTAAAATGGTCCAGTATAAGAAAGAATGATATTTGGAGATATAAAATCTTGAAAGTAGGAATTATAAAGCAAGGCTTTGCATACTATATATCATAATCTTCATGCTATGAAGATTCAGTTTTTTTGCCTAAAAAACCTGTCTTGCAGTTCGTAAATCCAAAGCCTATGTGGAGAAATTGAATGAGACTAATACAAAAAAAAAAGATGGTCGTTTATTAAAGTAGATCAGAGGGACGTTAAATATTATCAGCTTGAATTTCATTTGTCATATGAGGGAAAGTATTTATTCTCCCTCAGGTGTTTCTTTAATAACTACCTGTTATCAATGAAAGACTTATGCACGTTTCTGTTTGCGTTCATTAAAATTAAGCGAGGTAATGTGTATTTTCTAATTGCATCTAAAACTTTTGATGTGACTTTGTATGAGCAATAGCACTGAATCCATTCATTCCTGTCTATATTGTAACTGGTACTGATATTCCAAAACTCAAATGCGGTTGAATAAAAGCTAGTAATTCTTAATATATCAATTGTCTTTTACGACAGTCCATGTATACAGCAATTTGTCGAGTAAACATTTATATTTATAATTAACTCCGTACTCAGAAATAATATTGGTTCTGAATTTTCTAAACATTCAGAGAGAGAGAGAGAGAGAGAGAGAGAGAGAGAGAGAGAGAGAGAGAGGGGGACTTTAATTTCCCCAATAAAATCATGGAAATAATCAGATATAAGACACAAAGAGACAGGAAAGTTGATGAAGAGTGTTTTAACATTAACATTATTTATTAGAAAAATTTAAATGTTAAGATATCGAATAGCTGGCGTGAAAGTCTTCTATTTACTTGTAAAGACTTGGTGGTCAAATTATCCCTTCTCTTCATATTTCCTTTAATATTTCCAGCTCAGCGTTTTCCTATATACCTATCTATTTATCTGTCTATCTAGCTATCAATTTAAAATCATATTTTGATAAATATTTAGTTCATCTTTATTTCGTGAACTTTTACTTCTGTCTATCTATAATAAGATTTATTGTTTTATTGTACTTCATTTTAATTTATTTTTTTATTTTTACTTTTATTTCTATCTACATTATTTAGCTGGTTAATGTTTATACGGTCATAGGACAGCACGGGTCCACACCCAGTGTCCGGAAGTGTGGTACGGTTTTAATAGGAATACGAAGCCTAGTGGGGACCTATGAATTCGGGCCAACTAGCCGTTCCGAATTCCTACTTCATCCTTTCCTCTTTTATAAACAAATTTCTTAGGTTACTTTTTTTTACTAATTTTCCCTTTCATATTTCATTTATTTTCTTATTTTCTTCTCTCAGTTCCATATTCTTCTCCGTTTTACCCTCCAGACCCTCCTTTCTTCCATCACTCAAATTCATGACAACTTCACATCCACCCGAAGGAATCCCCGAGTCCTTAAGGAACCCAAAGGATTCGGGGGGAGATGATCGCTTTGCACACACACACACACACACACCTTTACCTTATGGGGTCCGTCCTTGGAGAGAAAACCAGCCGCCCGTCCCCACCCCCGCCGCCAAAACTCTTCAGGCCTCTTCCTTATTTGGTCAAGTGACCATATGGTGTTCGATTCTCTTTTGCGCCCCGAGTGAAGAAGGTTATCTGCCGTCTTCTTTGCTAGACGGAAGGACAAATAATTTAGTGTTCTTTTTTTTTATTCTTGACAAAAAAGTGAGTGATATATTAGGTTGGTTATTTTGTGCTCAAATTTTTGTCCAAAGGGAGGACGGATCCGCTTGTACTCACTCGTTATATACATACATACATATATATATACATACTGTATATATATACACACAGATACATATACGTATGTATAACTATATGTACATGTATATGTGTGTGTATGTATATATATATATATATATATATATATATATATATATATATATATATATATATATATATACATATATATATATATATATATATATATATATATATATATATATATATATATATATATATATATATATATAATGCGTGTGTGGATACAAGCGAATCCAGTTATATATATATATACACACACATATATATATATATACATACTGTATATATATATATATATATATATATATATATATATATATATATATATACCTGGATTAAAAATATATTATTCTTTTTAGTTTGGCGCTATTTGAATTAACTTACTCTTTTCGGTGTATGCGTATGTGTCTTTGTGTCAATATATGAATGAGCGCACCATTGTGTATAGACAAGGTTAAGAATATGTATCGAGATTTTTCCTTTATTTGTTCCCTGTACAGAGTACTTCTTTATTCAAAATGTGCAATGATATATGTTTAGCAGTACTATTTCATATCTAATAACGTGTAAAATTTACGGTAAAAGTGTCCTAAAATATGGATAGATTAACAAAAAGAGACGATATCAATCATTACAGTTTGGTGGAAAAATATGTAAGTGTAAATTAGCTCAGGCATCTCTCTCTCTGTCTCTGTCTCTGTCTCTCTCTCTCTCTCTCTCTCTCTCTCTCTCTCTCTCTCTCTCTCTCTCTCTCTCTCTCTCTCTCTCTCTCTCTCTCTCTCTCTCTCTCTCTCTCTCTATATATATATATATATATATATATATATATATATATATATATATATATATAAATAAATAAATATATATATATGTATGTATATATATATTATATCTAATATATATATATATATATATATATATATATATATATATATATATATATATATGTACACAGTATATATATGTATATATAACTTATGAAAACCATGGAATTGTCAAGGTAGATTATTGGGCGAAGAACGCAAAGAATCATATAAGGAGCTGTAGCAATTCTCAATACTATACATATCGACCTGTGATGACTCAGCAAAATGCATAAACACTTTCTGCAAGAAAGCAAATTACGCAGATATTACCTCTACTCCGCATAATGCTTGATGCTGATTGCCTTCTCCTTCTCCTTTCCTGTTGTGGCAGGAACCAACGATCAGTTCAAGTGCTAATGATCATGGCTGGTTATTTAGAGAATCGTTAGATGTAATAGCAGAGAATATATCAGGAGGGACTGCCATGCTACATTCTTTAGGGCGAATCGTCAACTCCTGTGAATGGTTAGCGAAGTCATGAGAAAAGATCGGGTTTTTATATATAAGTGTATATGTATGTATATATATATATATATATATATATATATATATATATATATATATTATATATATATATATATATATATGTATATTATATATATATAAATAAATATATATATATATATATATATATATATATATATACACACACACACATATATATATAAACAAGTGTGTGTGTTTGTGTATGTATGTATGCATTTATATACTGTATATATATATATATGTGTATGTGTGTGTGTGTGGGTGTGTTTGATTTAAATCACGAAATACTGTAAGTAAAAACGTGATGATTATACGAACAAAGTTACAGCCAGGAAGGAAAAGTGAAACAATTGAGGTGCTAGGTACTTTCGTCTTATTACCAAGACATGGTCCCAGCAACTGATATGGAGTTGATATGACCATGTCTTGGTAAGAAGACGAAAGTACTTAGCATCTCAAATGTTTCACTTTTCGTTCGTGACTGTAACTTTGTTCATATATATATATATATATATATATATATATATATATATATATATATATATATATATATATATATATATATATATATATATATATATAACCTTACAAATTCACTTGGAATATCAGAAAGGTACCTTTTCTGAGTGACTTGACCTCTACAAGGAAAGTACACTTCGAGGTCAACATCGGGTCAGGAATAATGACTTTTTAGAAAGGTGAAGTGAAAATACTCTCCATTACCATAATGCGGTTGAAACGGCCACGCCTTAAAAAAATATGACGAGAAGAAAAAGGAAATATTGTAAAAGTCACTTTCGCGCATTCTTAATGCCACTTTAATGCCACTTCAGTCCCCAAGAAATGAACAGATAAATAAACCTATGAATGAATGAATGGATAAATAAGTAAAAAATTAAATAAATAAAGGCAATAGATAAAAAATATATAAAGTAATAAATAATGGCATCATTTCGTATTTATCGAACTATTTTTAAGGCAACTGTTCTTATGGAAAGTCGTAGACGAAAAAAAAAAACTTGAGAGTTTTGCGTAACGATAAAGAGAGCTAAACATAACCAAACCTAAAGCCTAGACAAAATTTTCTATTGTGAATAAAACTAGAGCCTAATAACCATTATACTAATGAGTCTTGTGGCAAAATTTCAATTTATCAGTAAGTCAATTAGCGAGCCACACCATAAACGAATTATAAAGATTTTATGCCCATTTGTTGGAAATCCCGTAGTCATCGATTTCCTACTGACTCGAGAGATTATTTGCTCGCCTATAAAACGGCGATAACAAAATGACAAGCTCGAAACAAGTCGACTACTCAATAAATAGCACTTGTCGCCTCACCGCTGATACTGAGACGTTTCATCTAACAGATAAAGGATTTTAGTGCAGAATGTTTTATAATTTTTCCTCACTTGGGCAAAAATTCCGACCTCATAACCACCATGTTGGCGCTGCTGTTTATTATGACACTACTTTTAGCTTTCGGGAAACGGTACCTTAATTACCAATCAGCATACATTTGGCTACGGAAACAGTATATTGACTGCCTTATCATTATTCAATGAAAAAGTAATAACATAAGCATCCTATAGAAATAAATCGTCCTACCATTTTTCGAGGAAAACTTGGAAGGGATATTGAACTCTTTTGAAAGTTGAATTTGGAAGTGATTGTATTGCTCCCGACATCATCATAACATTATTCATCATTAGCATAAACAAGAGAGAGAGAGAGAGAGAGAGAGAGAGAGAGAGAGAGAGAGAGAGAGAGAGAGAGAGAGTAAATTAACATAAAACTGGAATTTCAACTGAGGGTACAAACGAATTACTTGATTATCCAGAATGCAACGAAAAGAGAAAAAAAAAAAAAACACACACACACTAAATTCTTCACCCTGCGGAGAGACAGATAAAGGGACAGGTGGAGATACAGGAACAGACGGAGGAGGTACAGGGACAAGGGTACCAGGACAAGGGGAAAATGCAAACCTGGTATTCCAGCTTAAGATTCCTCCAACTCGTTGACGCCTCCAACAAACATGTTACCGTCACGGGTCATCGGAAACAAGGGTGTGTTAGGACTCGCCCGTCCTGTTGACTCTTAAGAGACTTTGTCCCATTTGATTTATTATTTGCGAGCCCACTTTTCCAGCATTTAATCGTTTGTATGGAAAGAAAGATAAAAAAAAATATATAATTCTTTTCAATGTACAAGGCAAATGTCGTAATGTTCTAAATGGAAAAATTAGAAGTACATACATCGGAAAATAACATATCACTCTAAGAATATCTTCTGAATGTGAAAAACGGACGTTGGAAAGTCTGAAATGGAAAAATTAGGAGTATGCGCATTCGAAAATAAAATACTGCCCTCGGAACGCCGTATAAAGAGCCAATCATTATTGCTTTGCATGCATTAAGGCGTAAATATCTGAATGTTTGAATGTCTGAAATGCAAATGTAAATGGTTGCACGAGACTTAGATATTAATATTTTGCTCAGGGAAGAATTAATTACCAAAAATACTTTCATCATTGTTTTCCAATAACTATAAAGCAAATATCTTAACGCCTAAAATACAAAAAAAGAGGTATTTTCATCGGAAGGTAACGCGTTGCACTGAGAATTCTAGAACTCTCGCTAAATGCATAAAAAAAGAAATTACCATTCACTTTTCGCAGAGCCTAGACATGACAATTACCTTTTGTCAGCAACTGCTATGAATGCTTTTATTTTAGTTTTTCGTTATTTATCTCAATATCCTACAGAGAGAGAAACAATATATTATCTTTATGATAATGGTCACAAAACACAAATTCACACCAAATCAAGAAAACGACGGTAAGACTTATTCATCGTAGATATTCAAATACGTTCCAAGAAATTTCTGTCTGACCATCACGTAAACCCAACGCATCGACTGCGCGTTCATGCGTATCTTGTTCTCCGTCTGTTTCCTGTAAGATATATTGATCTAATGATTAATGTCTTATGGTATCTGTATTAGTAATATAAGAAAAACATAGGATAAATGCGCTTACGTATTCGTTCATATGACACGCACATGTGTGTGTGTGTATGCGTTTGTGTGTACACACGCAAGCGACTGCAAGCTTACTCATGTTCATGGATGCTTTTTGTACGCCATAACACTACTCTTTTTATCTCTCTATTTCACACGCATTTGCTTTTATTTTGTTCTGGTTTTCTCATTATATTTTCATCTATTTGTTTAACTGGTCTCCTACATCACCTCTTTTTTCCTGCTCCTAATTATTAGCATATTTATCCGTCCATTTATTTATCTTTATATCTCTTATAAAATTACTGCGACGCTAATTTCCGGGAGCGAGCAATGAAAGTTTGCGGGAGTTGTTTGTTCATTGTCAATTGACGAGGCAGAATAATAGCGCTTTGTTGCATGAACAAACGATCGCATTTGCAGAAGCGTGACTCCAATATTGCCACGAGTGACCGGCTGAATTGGTTCCTTGTCGCTTCTGGATTGTTTTACTTTCCCTTGAGAGAGAGAGAGAGAGAGAGAGAGAGAGAGAGAGAGAGAGAGAGAGAGATACACTGAATCAATCATAAATAGAATGAAACGGGCAGACGTCTTAAAGAGCGAGACAAATCCCTTTCTAGCCTTGTCCTAAAGAAAATAAAAAAAGGAGAAAAGTAATGAAAGGAAGAAAGGTGTAACTTAAACACGAAAAGGGAAATAGACCTTTTTCCTAAAGGAAACAGTCTTATTAAAGCCATACAAATTAAAACAGAGTGAGAATGCAAACTTGAGCAATAGAAAAAAACAGTCGATCACATAACAAATGCCATCAACCGATATAAACTTGGAAAAAACGGTAAATCCCGCAATCTTTGTGTTATAATTTCAAAACTCTCTATATTCTCCAACTGACAAAAATCGGTTTTTCATTTTATCTTACATAAATGTTATCATTATGCATAATAACTTCACAAAAGAATATTGAAAAATAGCAATCACAAATTATATCATGAGAGAGGTAGGTTAGGATAATTGTGCTACCAAATTTCTAATGACTTGGATAGATGCGTCATCATGAGAAGAACAAGACAAGGTCAAAAGGAAATTTCTTTGTGGAAACCATGCTTGAAAACTGTCCCGTCCTGACCAGCTTGCTCCGAGAAAAAAAAAAAACAATCTCGCAAGTATGTTAGGAAACGTCAGATTATGCGCTGCTTATCAGGCGGCTATCAGGCAGCTACCAGGCAAACGCCGCGTGCAAAAGTATTGAAGTTCTTGTACCACCAAACAGGCAACGGATTTTAATGGATGCTACACGTCTGGAAGCCCTCGAGAGGACAGAGTCAGTTTGGGCGGGCGGGCGGGGGATTGGACAGAGGCGGCTGATAGATAACTCTGCCCCAGCTTCTTCGGTTACAATTTTGAAGGTCCGGAGGTGTGAAGTCTAAAAGGCAAAATGAAGTAAGCCACAACACACGCCGGGAGGGGCATAAATCTGTCAGGTGTAAACAGGTGATAGAGTGTAACACCTCTCCCTGAGATAACGAAGAAGACCGAACGTCGCACACCAGGCTGGAGGCTGCGCAGTCATCCAGTTATTGTACTGATAAAAATAGAAGGGTTAAAAGATAAAATACCATAGGCATTTTTTTCTTTATTTTTGCTAATAAAACGCTTGGTTATGGGTGAGATAAGCTAGAAGACATTTTAAAGTAAAGTGTCGGTTTTGGGCCTAATTTTGCTGTTTAAACTGACAACTACTCTTAATGTTCAAGCTAAACTATTTGTTATAAGTTTGGCTAAATAGATGCACATACTGAACGTTTTCATCTTAGTACTATATATTAATTTTTAATGCATCATTATAAATTTACTGATAGTGTTAAATGAATCCTTTATACCATTTACCTGTAAATTTATTTATATTTTCAGTGAATTTCGTATTTAAATGTAAATCCTTTGCGATGCTTATGAATTCCAATAAATTTTAGTATAGAAGATGAAAAGGAACTCCTCTCATCATATCAAAATAAACGACAGTTCAAGAGTATTTCGGATCAGTGAAAAATAATTCAGAAATGTTTCGGATCTGTAAACAGTTGTTCTGAAATATTTCGAATCAACGCAAACTCAAGAAACCGGAAGTAACTACTACTTATAAAGTTACTTATACTTCGTCATTGAAGTTACACCTACATTTTTAATCTTTCGTATAAATTTTTTATTTACATTGTTTTTAATGATCTTTAAAATTTTTGCTTATACTTCTATTCAAGCGTCAATTAATAAGAAAATATTTAAATAGTCAAATGTATATATGTATATATATATATATATATATATATATATATATATATATATATATATATATATATATATATATATATATATATATATATATACATATATATATATATATATGAATCTTTTAAGGATTTCACTATAACTTTACTTCTATTTTCAACCAATTTAAAAGTATGAATTGTAATTGAATCCTTTATATTGTTTACTTTAATTCACCTAAATCTACTGAATTTTTTACTGAAATGTAAAAGAACAAGAAACAGTGGAGCTAGGGAATCGTCCGAGAATTCGTATGTAATTTTTTTATCGATTCCTCTTTGAGACTACCTATTAAAACATATGGATTAGATCTGCTTTTAAAAAAGAAATTAAGCCACAGAGCCTATTTTAAAATTATTTTATAAAGCATTCGGATTAGCTTTCCCGTATATCCATCCAGGTTTCAAGAATAAGAAAGCTATAAAGCTGTCGAATGTCCTTAGAAATCACCTATTAAAACATGTGAATTAGTTGTGCTTACATTTCCATAAAACTTTGAAGAATAAGAAAACAATTGAGCTGTCGAATCCTCTTCAGAGTTAAGTCTGTGTGACGGCGGAGTGGGCCCGAGTCACTAGCGGAGGGGATGCCTGAGATAAGAGCCAGCTTAACGCCATAGAAATGGTCTCATTATCGGTCGCGGCCGACCACTGTTAAGGTTCGGGTGGGAGAACAGTTGCTGGCAGGTTAGATGCTTAGAGATAAGGAGGCCAACGAAAATGCTTAAAATACCTTGGGAAAGGACCGGGGCTAATTTCGATGGGACGGTGGTTTTCCTTTCCAGTTTCTTGTTATTTTATTTTTTGGGTCAAAATACTGTTTTTTTTTTATCTTATTGTTCCCTTCGCGGTCTTAGTCTATCTTCGAAGTCATTAAACATGGCAATTAATCAAGCCGTAATTTGCGCATTTTTTTTTTTTCATTTTAGAGATTCTCTAAATAAAATTGAACGGTTCCTACTAATTTTGTCACTTATATCTTTATTGTTCATAATTATGACCTCGATTATTTTAACCATATTCCTCTCCAAAATGCGTAATATTTGTTTTTTTTACTTTAATTTTTCATTTGCATGCCCTGAATTTCTTACCATATATTTACCAAATCGTCTTGCATTCTGATGACAACTTTCTTTTCCACCATCCGGAGAGTATACTGTAAAGAACACACACACAAAAAAAATAAATAAATAAAAAAAAGTCTACAATATCTTCTCTTCCTGTATCTCCACGCATATTCATGACAGAATCTCGCTTATATAATGTGGAGGCGCTTGTTGAGGAAACATAAGCACCGGCCATGTGCAAATGCACACCTGAATAATGATGATAATTAACACAACTTTACCTGAAGCATGACGCCAACCCACTCCCTCTAAACGTAAGGAATAATGACAGAAGTTAATAGTGTCATTCATGAATGTGTGAAACTAGTTTTAATTTAATGATTAAGAACATGCTGTGTTTAAAATTCTTCGATTCTATGCCTGTTTGCTTGTTACAAATAGGGAAAGATTTAGCAACCAATTTTACTTCACATTTTAACAAAAAAGAAAGAAAAAAGTTTATATATCTATCTATCTATCTATCTATATATATATATACATACACACACACATATATATATATATATATATATATATATATATATATATATATATATATATGTGTGTGTGTGTGTGTGTGTGTGTGTGTGTGTGTGCGTGTACATTATGTGTAAATATATATTATACATATACATATATACACATACAGACACACACACATATATATTTATATAAATATATACATAAAAATTTTGCGTTTATTTTTTTAATGACAGGACGACTGATTACACTCTGCTATGCAACGTTTAAAATATAGCAAATATAAACACTGAGTTAATATTATAAAATTAAATTTTGAGTTTGAAAATAAAATACAAAACCATCAACTTCACTTCATCAACAGACTAATGGAAAAAAATTTACAATAAACTGATAAGAAAAAACAAAACCCTGCTTGTTTATTTTGGTCTAAGCGTTTCGTAGGTGTACATTAGAATTCAGTGTCATGAAATTCGCTACCTGTTGCATTTCTAAGAGTTTGCATTCATAAACCCCCAAATGGGATTCCTGGGCATTAGCTCAGGGACCTCCTGTTAATACTGCAGTCCGTCCCCAACCATCTGCCCTCTCGCATTCTTTCTTTTGCAGCCCATCAAAATATGCATAAAGATCCTCCCAAGTGGCTCGTGTTATCTTATATTACCCCACTCACTCGAAGAAGAATAGGAAGAACGAGAAACGAGGGATGAATGGCAGAGGAATGGGTAACGAAGAAGGGATGGAAGGAGATGGGGGGGAGGAGGAGGAGGAGGAGGGGGAGAAAGAAGGAGATAAAAAAGGAAGAGAGAGAGAGAGAGAGAGAGAGAGAGAGAGAGAGAGAGAGAGAGAGAGAATCCTTCACCATAATCCACCACCCGGAATAAATCATGTACTCTTAAAAGCAGTCCATTAAAGAGATGTATCATATTTTGCAAACCATATGAGCCTAAGTTGCATTGCTGTGAGTGCGAGGCTCGCCACTGCAACAGATACCACACACACAATTTGAATATCCTCTCTCTCTCTCTCTCTCTCTCTCTCTCTCTCTCTCTCTCTCTCTCTCTCTCTCTCCACGGTAAAGATATTCACAGAGAGAGATACAGATTTGATTCCCAACAGTTCTGGAAATCATCTCTCTCTCTCTCTCTCTCGTGATTTCTACGAAAGACTAACAAATAATCATTTAGATTTATTTCATATCAAATCATGATAACAATTGTTTGATGTTCTAACCCCCCCTCTCTCTCTCTCTCTCTCTCTCTCTCTCTCTCTCTCTCTCTCTCCCAGTTATTTTACAGACGGACAAACGAACTGGCATGTAGATTCATTTCATATCAAATCTTAAAAACAATTATAGTATTCCCCTCCTCTCTCTCTCTCTCCTCTCTCTCTCTCTCTCTCTCTCTCTCTCTCTCTCTCTCTCTCTCTCTCTCTCTCTCGGGTATAATAGGAAATTATTTTTTTTTTATTATTTCAAATAGTTATTATAGAGACCTCTCCCCCACTGCTTTTCATGACACGAAGTAACAAAAAAAAAATATATATATTTTTAGTGTCTTGGTTCCCTGTGATGAATCCTCGTGAAGACGCTTTGATCTTTGAT
The DNA here is from genome assembly GCF_040412425.1 of Macrobrachium rosenbergii. NCBI lineage: Eukaryota > Metazoa > Arthropoda > Malacostraca > Decapoda > Palaemonidae > Macrobrachium > Macrobrachium rosenbergii. The sequence goes on along the minus strand of NC_089764.1, from coordinate 24,715,152 downwards.
TTTAATTATCTCTTTATGAATTTTGGGCTTTGCTATCATGACGGGCGAGCATAAAAAGTGCGAATATATTTGAATACAGAAAAAGGTATATTTTCCTCTTCCCTTCCTTCATCGTGCCTGTTTAGATAATGTTTTCTCTGTTTATTTGTTTGTTATATCAGTGAGGAACTTTATCAAGATTACACATCCTATTGCAAAATGTCTTTTTCGGTATAGTGGAATAAAATTTGATGCAGCTGTGTACATTTGCGTACTGCTGTATTAAACACCAGGGCTGATAAATTATTACCTTAACAATGCACCCATGCATTAAAGAAATTGCGGTAATGTAAGTGAGAGTCAAGAAGGCAAATCTTGTCCAGACACTCATGCTGGACGACGACAGTAAGTTAAAACGTTTTGTTTATTACCCGTGGGCTATCCCTGTTGGATGGAGAATTTATATGAATGCACATCTCGTTTTATATAGCAAGATGACGTGACAGGTGTTGTCAAGCCTGTGCCCTTTTCTTGATTCAGTAGACAGACAGACAGACAGACAGACAGTAGTCTGTCTTACTAACATGCACTATCTGAAAATGGACAGACATAAGAGAACCCTCCTTAGGAAAAATCGAGACATCATACCAGAACATTTCTGAAAGCAATTAACATGTGGAACAATGCTGGTCAATTCATCTTCCACAAATAGCCTACCTCATCGTGTCCAAGGGCACTTTGGCAGGGAAAGACAAATGACATGTTCATTTATGATTCATTAATGAGCGCAGATGACTCTTAACTTTTGAACATCGGGAGAAGAAGTATATTTAACCGGTCGGTTAAAAAGATTTATGGCGTATATGCATGGAGAGGTTACATCTGGAATTGCAATTTTTTGCGTCTTGTGTTTTGCAGCGCTTGTGAGGGTCCTTTATATCAATTCACAAGACGAAAGTTCGTTTAGATGTAATAGGCAGATGCAATGGTAGTTAGATCTGAATAGCTATTTTGCATCTTACGTATTTGATTTCGATGCTAGATCCCCAGTGGGCCCTCTCTCTCTCTCTCTCTCTCTCTCTCTCTCTCTCTCTCTCTCTCTCTCTCTCTCTGAAATATAAAGAAAAGAAGACTATCTTTAATGCTAGAGAGAGAGAGTCTTGCCTAATTAATGCATTTCTTGACTGGATTAAAAAAATCACATAGAATGCTAAACCAAGTAGTTTTGAGAAAAGTTAGCAACTGTTAGTAAGCAAAATGGTCAAGAAACAATAGAGATCTTGTTCAATTCAAAAGCGGGCAATTTCATTTCCAAATGAAATATATTTGCTCTGAGGACGACATTCGCATGTGCAGTGCAGTTACGCGAATCAGTTACTAATATTGTTACTGAATATATGAAATATTATACCCTGAGACTCAATCCACAGAAAAAATATGCATTAAGAATAAACAAAAGCCCTTCGTCAACCTTAATTTGTTTACGGAAGACATTTGTTTACAATAAACTAATTTGCTGACGAGAAAATTGAATGCGTTGATGAAGTTACAAGTATTTAATTGTATATCCAGTTCTGAATATAAGTTCATTACAATCAACGCTAATGCTTAGTCATATACTATAGCTTCCGTACTTCTGTTTTATCAACCGTTTATCAATAGCAGATTAACGACGGTAAAATAGGCTATATATAAGATGAAGCAAGAAAAGCAACTTGAGTTTTAACAAGAAATGAAACGCATGGAAGCCATGCCTTGAATTTAATAACAGACTGTCAAACCGATTTATGAACGGTAATGAAGCTTAGTTTTTGAGAGGCTATTAAAAAGTACACTCAGTTTTGTTACCTCGTGTCATTGGTTGCGCTGCAAACAAATGATAAATTTGATCGACACTGTTAACCATAAACTGTAAAAGGTTTTATAATTTGACTTAGTAATTTATATACATCATGCATCAGCGGTGTGTACATATGTGTGTATGTGTGTTTGTGAGTGTGTGTGTGTGTGGTAGTGGCTTATGTTGTATTTCTATAAAAAAAAATCACTTCAACGGGTTTACTATTTTTGAACAAAATTTTAAATAATAATAAACCAACGCAAACATACAGGCAAAACTACCTTCCATAAACACAACAATACTTCATAGTATGAGAAAAGCGGCCCCATGACATCATAGCAAGAAATAATCGAGGTCGAAGTCGAGGGGTGACGAACACGCCAGAGCAAAAGGTGAACGGCTCTGAAAAGTGAGAGAAGACAAAACAACGACAAACAGCGGCTATTGTTCCCGTCAATATAAAAAAGAAAAAAGACGGTAATAAAAGCCGGTAATGAATAAGAGAAAGGTGTCAGCCTACGGCCGAAGGCAGAGTCCGGAGAAAAAAAACCTGACCGCAAGTGGCTGGTGATCCCCTTACTAACACCTGTATAATTCCTCACCTGTAGCGGGTCTACAGGGCTTTTGGGGAGTTACTGTGGCACGCAATGTCGCCCACTCGTACATCTTGGGCCGATGATACGCCTTTTTTGAGGGCTGTTGAAACACCTATTCCCAGGTGATAGGAGGTCGTTAAAAGCGCTTATCACCTCATTTTCAACATGCAAAGTAAAATGTGCTTGATGACCGTTTGAGTGCAATATTTCAAGGTAAGTTAGTTTTGTTTTATTTCAAGGTAAGTTTTAGTGTTGTTTTATTTCAGAAGTAGATCGTTATTGCGGCTTTGAACGAAATTATTTGTATCTATTCAAATTAATGATGGTGGCATAAAAAGTTAATGGTGTGTGTTTTTTTTTTTTTTTACTATTCGTCTGTAAGAGTGAAAAACATACATATTTTTTTCTCAGCATTTTTACGACTTGGAAATTCCTAAAAACCATCTTATCCCGTACAAACTATAGTTTAAATACTATCCAGCTAACTGCTCGCAGTCGAGACCTAGCTGCTACAAAGAACAAGACGTAGTTATTAAATTTTTTAAAATGCAAGCTATAATCTTTATAATAAAAGTAATTGCTGACAAAGCATACCATGTTTACTGATGTATCCGTTGACACATTCTATACCGACCATCACTCAAAGTATTCTAAGGCTGTCATTTATCTAAGTGATTAAACCCATATACAGGAAAACTCTTGAATATCTTTCCAGTATTGATAATGAAAAATAGTAATACTAAAGTAATACTAAACACAGGAATGATAAGAAAGAAAAGAGAATAGGAAAAAGAATAGGTCAACTGCAGTCTTTGGACCCTAGGATATATAACTTGTAAAGTGCGCAGGAGGTACGCAAAATCTAATAAGCCGTACTGATATTGTTACTGTCAACTGTATGCAAATTAGGGGGTACTGAAGTAGAGGCAAAGGGCAAATAGGTTACCATGTTCTTAAGTAAATGTAAATTTGCATGTAAACTTGAAATCTGAATTACATTATATTGCTTTCAAAAACACAAAATTATCTTTCTTTCAGAAAATGCCACTTCCTGAACTGCAAATTAAAAGGTAAACAAGAAAAAAATGCGCCGAAGTTTTTCTTCGGCACAATCGAGTTTTCTGTACAGCATAATATGCTGTGTATGATCCGCGGCCCACAAAACTTTCAGCCACGGCCCAGTGGTGGCCTGTCCTACAGCGTTGCCACACGTACGATCATGGCTAACTTTAACCTTGAATAAAATCAAAACTACTGAGGTTAGAGGGCTGCAATTTGGTATGTTTGATGATTGGAAGGTGGATGATCAACATACCAATTTGCAGCCCTCTAGATTCAGTAGTTTTTAAGATCTGAGGGCGGGCAGAAAAAGTGCAGACAGACAGACAAAGCCATCTCAATAGTTTTATTTTACAGAAAACTAAAAAGGTATATAAAATATTTAATCATATTTCAAAACAATTGAGAACTGTTTTAGATTAATCTAAACTATTGTTTTTAAAAATCGGTACACTGATATCCCAGAACGAGCAAAGCCTCGACCATCCAGATAATTCGAGCAACCAAGAAAGGGTTCGAACCTCATTGAATCATTAAAACCTCCCCTCCCAGGTAGGGATGTCTTGTATTACAACGCCGCTTTTAAACCGATCCAATATTTTACTGTCGTCCTCTTCCGCGGGCGTAAAATATTTTACTGCTAATTTTCCACCCTGATAAAATTTTTACTTCCATATAATTCATTTCCCTTATCTACGAGGACAGACAATCCTCTTTTTCGAAGCTTGATTTGACGCGGTTCATTGTCTCACGGAACATAAAGCGGCGTCGGCTGCAAGGAGATGGGCGCTCAAAAATGGGTAAAAAATGAACAGTCTGGTTAAAGCTAATTATAATGCTTTTTTCATTTTTTTTTTTTTACTTTTTTTTTGTTTCTTTGCCCCTTTTTTGTTTTCTGATTTGTAGTTCGTTAGAATTTAGCTACTTGATCTGATCATGTTTCTTCTTCTTCAAAGTATAAGTTGTGTGCAAAAGTACCTGTTACATTATTTTTAAGTTTATTACGGAAAGAACGTTACCAGAGAATTAAATCAATGGAATCTAAAGGAAACAAAGAGAAACAGATAAAGAAAAGAGATGTAAAATAATACAAAGATAAAGGTGAAGCAAATGAAAACATAGATAGAGAGACGAAGAGTGTTTATTGGTCAAAGGAAAAGATGGATTTTCAAAAGATTACCCAAAACACTAAAATAAAACATCACTTAAAGAGATACAGCACACTTAGATAAATATAATATCAAAGAAACATTCAAGCATTAAAATCCAGCTTCCAAAAATAACAGCTTTTTTGGAAGAACTTCCAAACTGCTGAAAAGAAGACTCCTTATCCTGCTTCCAAGAGCCCCTGGGGATAACTTCTTATGGCCCGCGCGTAAGAGCAGTAATAGGTAGGAGAGGAAATTGCTAATTAGGAAGAAAATTCCTTTGAGATTTAGCAAACAAGATGGAAGGGCGTTGGAGATAAGTCCAGGATATCAATAATTGCCCAATTGCTTTCAAAGGTGGTACCGCTTAGACTATTTAATAATTTATAAATATTTTTTTTTATAATTATAGTTTGGTTTGGAAACTAGGTGATAGGAACTTTATGGAAATAGTGGAATTAAAAAGTAAATTCATCATTATAAAAGATTCAATTGATGATCTTCAGAGTCTCTCTCTCTCTCTCTCTCTCTCTCTCTCTCTCTCTCTCCCCTCTGTGAGTGCAAGTACTGGAAAACTAGTTTTCACATTTCGCATACGGCAGGACGGGTGTCGAAGATAAAACCAAGACATCAGTGACGGCCGATTTCTTTAGAGTCTACTGCAAAGAATGTAATATAAATATTCTAGTTAAAACTGTCTTGGAAATTTACAAAGTTGTTAAGAATATATTGCATTATCGAAGAACAAGTCGTTCGAAAATATAAATCACCTTTACACGATAAGAACAAAATTTAATATGGGGTGTTCTTCGTGAAAATATATACTGTATATAATCCTAACATGTAAGACGATATGTGTAATAGCGTATTATGTACAAAGTCAGTCTACGGCTAATGAACTTGATTTTTACACTTGCCATTCTTCATGTCGGGGGCAGTCTCTTTCACTACAGCCCCTGGATAAGGATGCAGACTGAAGGTACATTAATCCGAGACTCAAGAAGGTATGTAACGTCCAAAGGTCAGGACTTGTCGTCTCGGTGTTCTCTTTTATTACATTAAAGTAATTTACGTTATACGTATACCGGTAATGACATAAAAAATGAAGTGCATAGGACAGTTAACACAATAAATAAATAAATGAAGAAATAAATTAATAAAGCCAATGTGAAATTCTAGAATCTAATTTTAGAACATGTACCGAATGAGGAAAAAGTTGTATTTGTGCGAGAGAGAGAGAGAGAGAGAGAGAGAGAGAGAGAGAGAGAGAGAGAGAGAGAGAGAGAGAGAGAGAGAGATAAATGAAGAAATAAATTAATAAAGCCAATGTGAAATTCTAGAATCTAATTTTAGAACATGTACCGAATGAGGAAAAAGCTGTATTAGTGAGAGAGAGAGAGAGAGAGAGAGAGAGAGAGAGAGAGAGAGAGAGAGAGAGAGAGATAAAGAAATTAATAAAGCCAATGTGAAATTCTAGAATCTAATTTTAGAACATGTACCGAATGAGGAAAAAGTTGTATTTGTGAAAGAGAGAGAGAGAGAGAGAGAGAGAGAGAGAGAGAGAGAGAGAGAGAGAGAGAGATAAGTGAAGAAATAAATTAATAAAGCCAATGTGAAATTCTAGAATCTAATTTTAGAACATGTACCGAATGAGGAAAAAGTTGTATTTGAGAGAGAGAGAGAGAGAGAGAGAGAGAGAGAGAGAGAGAGAGAGAGAGACAGAGAGAGAGAGAGAGAATCTCTAAATTCCGATTCATTTCTTTAGTTTCGTCCTCCATTCTCTTCGCAACGGCAGCCAATAATCGCAAAGTCAGTTCCCCGTAAAATATGGCCTCCAGATACGAAATGGTGTTAATGCCAAAACAAACGGGTGTTTGACTCGCATTACATCAGCAAGCAGCGGTTAAATCCTCATGTCAGCCAGTCCTTTATCTCCATAATTTATAAGTTGTTCCTTCCTGAATTTATGTATGAATTATTAGCGATCGCCAGCGAGTTTAAACCCCGGTGGAACTAAACGATTTTTACTGTAATTACGAAGTATTTACAACGTCAGATGCGGGACCGGCGGCGGGTTGGAGGCGAAATACCGGTTTTTAACATATCCTAAAAGAGGGTGATTCTAGGACAGGTAGAAGGAGTGTAGACCCCTCTGTCTATTTGCCTGTCTGTCTGGCTCGATTTTCTGTCCTTCAGTATTGGGCAAAAGTGAAAAAATTTCTATCTCTTCTTTGCAAAAATTATTTGAGAATAGTTTGGAATACTAAATCTCTCTCTCTCTCCTACTTATTCTCAAAAAAAAAAAAAAAAAAAAAAAAAAATTCAAGAACACATGAAAAATAACATCTCTCTCTCTCCTACTTTTGCTCAAAAAACTCTTTAAGAGTAAATGAAATATAATCTCTCTCTCTCTCTCCTACTTTTGCTCAAAACACTCTTTAAGAATACATGAAAAATAATCTCTCTCTCTCTCTCGTAGAAAGAAACAGGAAAAAATTATGATGCTTCTGTTTTATCTCCCCACATGATTTACTATTTATGCTTCCATAAACCATCGTTATTAACAAAGATCAAACACCGGTCCTGATAGACAAGATCTCAATCGTTGTTATATTTTTGTTTCAACCACCTTCAGGTCTATGATTGGGCGCCGTCCGAATCTCATCTCTGGAAGTCCTCTCACACCCTTGATGGGCGCCCCACGGCACCCACATATTGACGCCGTCTCACCCCTTCATCCCTTGAGCGTCCATCTTCTTTATTGGCCCTCTCTCTCTCTCTCTCTCTCTCTCTCTCTCTCTCTCTCTCTCTCTCTCTCTTGCATATACTCATACACCATGTAGCTTTTCAGTTGACTGGGCATAAGTTATCTAAGACTCTCAGCGAAAAAGTTGTTCCCTTTCCCTATCCGCTGCCGACCCTGGACTAACCCTAAGTATACAGTCTTCAGCAGAAGCTTAGAATTTTTTCAACATCTGCCCTCTTTTGCCACCAAACCACTGGTAATGTACTTAGAAAACTTTGTTGGGTTTCCTGGGTTGTATGTTTGTATCAATTAGAAAAATTCATTCTAGATCACGGAAGGACATTATAGAAACATATATTGAATTTTGGATCACAGACGTGATACCTGTCAAATTTCCGTTCTAGATCACGGAAGGACATTATAGAAACATGTGTTTCATTTTGGATCGCAGACGTGATACCGTCAAATTTCCGTTCTAGATCCGGAAGGACATTACTGAAACATATTTCATTTTGGATTGCAGACATAAACCTGCAAAAATAAAAAATAAAAATTGAAAAATACATAAATAAGAATCGCTCCTGTAACGACCAATGAATCGAAATTCTCCACCAAGGATTGTTGTAGAAAGGTTGGGCAATTTCCTGATTTATCATTGTTGTTTTTATGCGAAGGTTGGCTGCATGTGTACGTTATAACCTTATAGAGCTGAGGGCTTAAATGATTGTGACAACCTCACCTTTGACCCTTCCAATAGATTCTTACTTTTGATATAAGCCTCTCCTGCACTTCAGATTGTACCTCTCTTTTCTCATGTCAAAATATATATATAAAAAAAAGAAAATTGCATTGTCATCTACAGTAAGAGTATAAAAATCGGATGCTACTGGAATAAAAAATTGAAAGCATGGAAAACTTATAAACTGAAAGCATGGAAAACTTATAAATTTCCTCGGGAGAAGGAGAAGTCACTCATCGTCCTGAAATGGTGACAAATAATGACAACAATCCGTTTAATACTGAAACCCGGGAATAGTCACCAAACCTCACCAATTAGAGATAAATTAAGTAAATACCGATTACTGTGTATTATTACTGTACAAAAATCAGCACTAACATGTAAGAAAATTACAATTTGAAACTTGTTTATGCATATTCTAATGAGTAAATTCACATCTGAATTGATTAATCTAAAAAAACATATCTTGTTCAAATGTCGTTTGCGCTTTTTAGCAGAGGAAGCATCATGCAAACTTAATTTGCACAAAACTATGAAAGAGTTGATAGTGTAAAACATACAATTCAGTTTGGAATCTTTTAGTGTAATGGTGGCTTTATAACTGAGTTTCCTAATACATATTTGTTTAGTAAGACTACATATTGGGAAGTCCCTGGAGTAAACCAATTCTCAAGCTGACTCTTGGAAAGAAATAACTTGCAAATCCAGTTTTAGCAGCAGTGAAAATAGCCCAGATAAAGGCATAATATTCTTTACGGACTTTTTGCGTGAAAACACATTTTATTACGAAAATGTTGAGCGTTAGGTGCTGATAAGCAATTCATATACATGATTTTTTATAAGGACTGCACCTCAAAAAAAAAAAAAAAACGGAAAAGAAAACGACAACGCCATTTCAACAGGATCGAACAATTCACTGATCATTCTCAGTTGACGAAATGAAAGTAAAAATAAATTCTGTACTTATTGGTTTTCACTCACTTTGATTTATAGTCTCGTCTTATAAGAAAAGATGTTCGTATATTCATATTCAGAGCCGTTGACGTCCTGGCACAGACGTCCATACTCAAGCCTAATGTTCACTTGGTGATTTCTCTATTCGCTAGCTGGCTAATATCATGAGCAAGATCCCGTGCTGGCATATAGCCACCTTATCCCAGAACGGCAAGAACACACTTTAATGCACAGGTCCGGAACAAATTGCAGTTATCTCCCTACATCTTGGTTCCTGGCACTAACGTTATCTTATCAGAACCTATCTAACAAACACTCAGCCCTGGAGACTCCGTTGTGACTTAACTCCCAAACGTTCGCTTCTACCGTCAGATGCCTTTATTTTTTTTCTCTACCCCTATAAGCTCACATGATCGCTGTCAGCCCATACCGCCCCATCAAAGGCACTCTGCGCACAACAGGGGGCCTCGCCCCATCACTCACAACCTGTCAACAGGTATAAATTGGGACCTTGGAAATAAGGCTGTTGCGATAAGGGAGCAACGTGAATCACATGCCCTAGTGACACAACACGAACATCCTCGCATATTCTATATTTATTTCCTTCCATTGAATTGTTCCATTTCAGTAAGATATGTCGCTTACTTTGCTGCTTTAGTTAGTTTTTTTTTTTTTTTACTTCGTACCGTTCCATTTTGGATTGCATATCAATACTGTCCTTATTTAACTGGTTAGTTCTTTACATGACTCTCTCAATTTATAAATTTCTCAAGTAAACCGATTTTTCCAAATACTAAACTTCCTATTCATAAACGTTATTCCAAATGCAGTTCGAAATATTGAACAAATTTTTTTACATAATATTTACATTAGCAAGATTGCTGCTCAAGTTCTCTTTTTCAGTTTTGTTGATAATAGTTCTAGTGTTTTATCCTGACTGAATTTCCTCGTTTCCTATCAACATGCTAAACAAAATCAGGCCTACAAATACTTCAAGGCAGTCAGAACGATTAACCCTTATATAAACACATATACATATATATATATATATATATATATATATATATATATATATATATATATATATATATATATATATATATATATATATATATATATATATATATATATATATATATATATATATATATATATATATATATATATATATGCTGTATATATGTATATGTGTTTATATACTTGTAATGGTAATAAACAGAGACCTCTTGACTGTTCATTACTATTTTTTTTTTTTTGGATATGCTTATCAAAAAGAGCACTGAACCCAGAATAAGAAACCAAAGAATAAATACTAGCTACACTGGTGGGTTTCGAACCAAAACAACAGGTTATGTCGAGGTTACCCTAAACCACTCTACCACGAGAACACGTATGCCCATACGATCTTTCATACGTTTTTGTCACGAAACCAGATGGGTTTTGTCAGAGCTGGAGAAGACACACCATCGCCATTTTAGTATTTAGAATCTATTGTTCACTCTTTTACCCATTTTACTTGCGTAACTCAAACTCTGTTTGGGAAAAGTGTGGTCACTTTTACCTATGATATAAGGAAAAATGAAAAAGGTCACTAATCAAATCACTTCTTTGGTACTGAATGAGTCCTGTTCACCTAATGCCCCATCAAAACATTGCTTTAAAATAAATGTACGTGAGGAATCTGTTAAAATTATTAATGACATTATTCAACACCATACATAATAACTTATTAACCTGGTGTCTTCGTGTTGCCTTTCACAAGTGAATCCATGAGAAAGAACGATTAATAATGTGAATAAATAACACCTGTTTCACGCATAGTATCAGAAAGAGAGAGAGAGAGAGAGAGAGAGAGAGAGAGAGAGAGAGAGAGAGAGAGAGAGAGAGAGAGAGAGAGAAAAGTGATGTTAACTTTATATACATAGGAAATGAATCAGATCATTTCACCAAAACGAACTCTGAAATACAGAGAGAGAGAGAGAGAGAGAGAGAGAGAGAGAGAGAGAGAGATTGAAAAATGATGCTAACAGTGTATAAAGAAGAATTCAGTCAGATCATTTCACCAAAACCAACTGTGACATACAGAGGACCACTGAGAGAGAGAGAGAGAGAGAGAGAGAGAGAGAGAGAGAGAGAGAGAGAGAGAGAGAGAGAGAGAGAGAGAAATTATGCTAGCTTTGCATGCAGAAGAATTTAATCGGATCATTTCACCAAATAGAACTGAAATACAGAGAACCATTGAGAGAGAGAGAGAGAGAGAGAGAGAGAGAGAGAGAGAGAGAGAGAGAGAGAGAGAGAGAGAGAGAGAGAGAGAGAATGAAAAATGATGCTAACATTGTATAAAGAAGAATTCAATCAGATCATTTCACCAAAACGAACTGTGACATACAGAGGACCACTGAGAGAGAGAGAGAGAGAGAGAGAGAGAGAGAGAGAAATGATGCTAAGTTTGTTTACAGAAGAATTCAATCAGACCATTTCACCAAAACGAACTGTGAAATACAGAGGACCATTGAGAGAGAGAGAGAGAGAGAGAGAGAGAGAGAGAGAGAGAGAGAGAGAGAGAGAGAGAGAGAGAGAAATACACTGTGTACACAAGAATTTAATCAGATCATTTCACCACAAAGTAACTGTGAAATGCAAATGACCCTAATCACATGATTTAATCACCAGTCGGCACATTCACACTCGGTTTTCTCTCGTTATAAATTAGTCCCCTCAAAGGGGCGCCGGATAAGCGTAACAAACAAATAAGGCCGAATTAGTAACTGCTAATCCGGATCTCTGTACGGATCTGAATGAGATTTATTCTAGCTCGCAGTCACCATACAATTACACCTTGATTTACGACTACGGTTAAAGAGGATAATTATATGGCAGAGAAATGGCGTGTGAGAAGTGTCTTACTCTTTTTTTTTTTTTTTATTTTATTTTCTCAGGTTTCTTTTCTTCGCTCTGCACTTCAAGACACTAACAAGAAAATTGTTACATTAAATCCCACTCAGGATCTGACACCTGGCTCCTTGCGAAACGAAAAGAACGGTTCGAGAACAAAGAGTGAATGGATTTCGGAACGGAGGAGAAAATAATTTCAAAGGGTTTCGAATAGAAATGAAAATAAATAATTTTGAAGTATTTCGAGATAGAAACGAAAATAAATAATTTTGAAGTGTTTCGATATAGAAAAGAAAATAAATAATTTTAAAGGATTTCAAAACAAAAAATAAGTAATTTTAAAAGATTCCTAAGTAGAAAATTAAATAAGTAATTTTAAAGAGATTTCGAATAGAAAAGAAAATAAATAATTTTAAAGGGTTTCGAAATAGAAAAGAAAGTAAATAATTTTAAAGGATTTCAAAACAGAAAAAAATAAGTAATTTTAACATATTCCTAAACAGAAAAGGAAATAAATAATTTTAACGAGATTTCGATTAGAGAAAAAAATAAATAACTTTAAAGGGTTTCGAAATAGAAAAGAAAATAAATAATTTACAGGATTTCAAAACAGAAAAAAATAAAGTACTTTTATGACTCCTAAACAGAAAAGGAAAATAATTTTAAAGGATTTCGAAACAGAAAAGAATATGAGTTATTTCAAAGGATTTCGCATCAGACAAGAAATAAAATAATTTTAAATTATTTCAAAATGGAAAAGAAATTGCATAGTTTTGAATATAAGAGAAAACAGTAATTTTAAAAAAAGGACACACATCCATACCCCACCATTCCTTATTGTGAAACGTAATCAGTACGAATAAGAAAAGAAAAAAAAAACTAATAAACCAAGGCAAAAGATCTCATTGATGTATTGTCTTTGCGATGTTGTAAAGTTCAGTTATGCTTTTTATCTATGTTCGGTAGTATCAATTTGTTTTCCTGTTGTATTATCATAGTATCGTCTGTTTGAGAAAATAACGTTTACTGTGTGTGTGTGTGTGTGTGTGTGTGTGTGTGTGTTCGCGTGAGTTAAACAGAAAGCCTAAAGTTATACAGATACTTTAAACATAAAAATTTATCAAGAATAATACGGAATTAGTACTGCTATAACTACTCTTTTTAATTGTACTATTAACGCTTTTAGTCATTGTCTTTTTATTATTATTATTATTACTGTTATTACCATTATTATTATTATTATTGTTATTATTATTATTATTAGCAGCAGTAGTACAAATCGTAAACCACAAAATAGAATTGACATCAGAAACATACAGATTTGTAAATCTGTAACAATCAAAGTGATAAGAAAGAGAAACGAATGAATAATCAAAATAATGGAAGTAAGACGGAAATATGCGTCAGATATCCTATGCATAAGGTTATCGGTAATAAATCGCATTTGTCTAAAATCTGACTAAAATATTTGAAAGTAGTATTCAAATTTTCCGAAGTTTTATGACTTCACTTTGATAGTATATATACTTATATATATATATATATATATATATATATATATATATATATATATATATATTATATATATATATATATATATATATATATATATATATATATATATATATACACACACACACACACACACACACACACACACATATATATATATATATATATATATATATATATATATAGATATAGAGAGAGAGAGAGAGAGAGAGAGAGAGAGAGAGAGAGAGAGAGAGAGAGAGAGAGAGAGAGAGAGAGAGAGAGGTGAGGGAATTTGATACACCGGACAGAAACCTCAGAAATAGATAAATGGATATACATAAAGTAAAACTTCATAATTATAAAGAAAAAAGAATCCAAAGGTAAAGTAGGAGTGAAGAATGAAGATATATAAACAAAGAACCTGTCCAATCAAACTCAAATCGCATAATGACCCGGCATTCTGCTCATTCCTAAAACCGTACAGTAGTGACGGTCTCCACTAATTCCAGGTTACGCTGCGGCCGAGTCTCATTACCCAAACACTGGACTCTCTTCACTCGTGGGTTGAACATTAATCATGATGTCAGGCCAATGCAGCCTCGGAGCCTTCCCCGTCGCATGTAAGATCGCAGCCATCTTTGGTCAAAAGGGCAAACTAGACCTTACGGTCGAAAACAAACGGTAGACTCGTACGGCATACGAAATTTCAGCCCTAAATGACAAGAGGAATCTTCCCTCACCTTTTTGTGCTGCGAACTGCAAATGCGTTGGAAGTAGCGCCCCGCAGATAAGAACAACAAAGCCACTGCCATTAGCGACGGCCGGAGCATTCTTGATGATGGCCGCGGTGTCGGGAATAACAGAAAATGAAGAATATTAACATGAGCGCTTGAATGTAAAGGAAAGTTAACGTGTGTGGTATTCGTGTTTCGTTAACGTTTTTTTAATCTTGTTTTCATAAACATGGATAACACGGGTTTGTAATGGATTAACGTCTCCTGTTAATTATCTTATTTATTTCTGTTGTTCTAATGAGGAGCGGCACCATAAAAGAAAAACAAGTCGGTAGTTACTACGACATTAATTTTTTAAATACTGACTAACTGAATAAGCCCACTATCAAAAACTTTCTCAAAATTTAACGCTTCATGCACCTACACAGATGGCTATTGACTACCGTGTCGAACTCTCTTAAGAAGACCTAATTACTCTTATTAAGTCGTCCCAAATTCCTCTCTCCTGTGAGTTTGGAAATATACACTTTTTTTCAGTTCTCTCCACGACCTCTGATTTCACTCCATCAAAAAAAAAAAAAAAAAAACACGACATTCACCAGTCACGAGGACATAAATCACCCTTGTCTCAGACCTAACATCCTTAATAAACTTCCCTCTATTTAGGTTTAAATGCCGGAAGGGTATAGAGTTCTGCTCTCAGCAAGTTCCTTGGAATAAAGTCACTGTCGACTGGTGGCAGAGGGCTGGGATCGAACCATGGACTTATGTGAAGAGGGACCCAGTGATCTATCACTGATTCACGGTGCCCTGATTACATACATCCATACATACATACATACACAGAAATATATGTGTATATTTATATGTATGTATGTATGGATGTATATACATATGTATATTACATATATACATTATTATTTTTTAGTAATTTATTTTTACTTCCATAACCTGGTTACGGTATGTATCTGAGGCTATATGTTCGTAAGGGAAACATAAATGGATTTGCTTCAAAGGATTTTATAGTTTCGAACCCACTTCTACTTGAATCAGATTTCGACAATAGCATTTAACCAACAAGGAAGTGGAAGCTCCTATCGTCTTAAGCAGAAATTCATCTTATGGGATCAGATAATTTACTGAAGCCAGAATGGAACAACTTCATTAAAGCCACGCAAAAAGTATTTTGCTAATGGCGGATATGAATGAATTGCCGCTGGCTTTGATCCTCTGAACTTCTACAAATGTGTTTGCATTTAAGGCATGAAATGGCTAACCTCCCGCTTTCCTTGACTTTTTGGAAAACGTTCAAATTTGGTAACCTTTTAGTCCCCCCAAAAATGTACTGAGATATTAAAATATTATAATACTAATTTACGAAGTCTTGGAAATAGCAATCCATTTGCATTAGTGTGAATGAGAGCAAAATAATAACGAAAAACAAAGCCAAAGATTTAATTCTATATCATCTTGTCACCATCAAAGATGCTGCCATTTGATGACAATGCTGGATATCCCTATAGCTAAAAAAAGAAAAAAGAAAAAAGGAAAACCTGCTACATGGCGCTTGTCCACCTGTCAATATTAAGTGTCAGTTTCTCAGGACCAATTATACCAAAAGGGGTTAGTGACTCTTACCAGGCTATGGGTAGCTTAATGCCACAGACCTTTTATAGACGACAGAGTGAAGTATGTCTCCATGGGAGTGACAGTGGCCATAACACT
This sequence comes from Macrobrachium rosenbergii, assembly GCF_040412425.1. NCBI lineage: Eukaryota > Metazoa > Arthropoda > Malacostraca > Decapoda > Palaemonidae > Macrobrachium > Macrobrachium rosenbergii. Next base: position 24,699,243 of record NC_089764.1, on the reverse strand, counting down.
ATTAATGACATTTGTAGGGGTAATTGTTGCTTAAGAGCGTTACGTTGTAGCGTGTATTTTTGCACGCGAGGTGGTTTTCTGATTATTTCTATTACTGATGATGTTTAAATTATATATATATATATATATATATATATATATATATATATATATATATACAAATAAATATATATATAAATAAACAGTATATATGTGTATATATAATATATATATATATATATATATATATATATATATATATATATATATATATACATATATCTATACTGTTTATTTATTTTCGAAATATTAAATTCTTTCGTCATAAACTGATATAAGCTTTTTGACTACATTCGTGCCTTTGTATGCATAATACTTTCATAAACAAAGGGAAAGTTCTAAACAGATATACACTTGGAATATATATATATATATATATATATATATCTATATATATATATATATATATATATATGTATGTATATACATATGTATGTATTATATTCCTTATACATCATTTCAGAACTTCCTCTTTGTTTATAAAAGCATTATGCATGCAAAGGCATGAATGTACTCGAAAGCTTAAATCAGTTTATGAGGAGAGAATTTTATATTCCGTAGATAAACAAACACTCCAAAATTAATAGTGACCGGCCAATTACTAGAATTAACTGAGAGCATTTACATCAAATCGCCAATTTAGATGTGCAAAGATTTTGGAGTCAGGGCAAAAACTAAGTGAATTTTGACGCAATGTATTGCATAGACAGGAAAACCATTTTCGAAATCATAACCCTGACCTATATCAGTCCTATCTTAACCACAGCATTATATGACGTTGAAGCACACGCAAAGCCGACTATATCTAAGGATCTCTCCCGTTATTGAAAACCTACCACGCATGCGCAAAAAAAAAAAAAAACAATGATGTTTATTACTGATACCTTCGTCAAGTCCCAGCCAGCCTTGGCATACCCTGTGTTTTCTCAAGGCAGGATGCTCCCCAGCGTCAACGCCATGTTTATAATAAATGTCGTTAATGCAGAGTTTGCTATCAACGGACAGCGTTTTGGGGGCCTTCTATTTTCCAGTATTTACGAGCTGGTTGTGGCGACGATTAGTGTGTGTGTGTGTGTGTGTGTGTGTGTGTGTGTGTGTGTGTGTGTGTGTGAGAGAGAGAGAGAGAGAGAGAGAGATGTGGGGTGAAAAAAAGTTGAATCGTGTCGATAGCCTTCAGCGTGAATCATAATTGGATGACTATCTGAGAAAATTAAGAAGCAGCACGCTGATTGGCTGCTCCACCCGCTTTGACTTTTGACTACCACTGCTGCTGTTATAATTGTTACTGTTGTTATTTTACTACGGCAGCATCAGAAAAAACAACATTAAGATTATTAGAGGTAGATGTTGTAATAGAAAATAACTTGTTGCTATGTATGCAGTGTCCAGAAGGTGTTTTCATGAATATTTGATATTTCATGAGTAAGGTATTTCCATAAAAATTTATGAATTGCGTTATATTTATTTATTATTTTATTCAATAGGCCTGCTGTAAGTCGTCTACACTAGCCCTTAATAAAATGTAAAAAACCTAATTCACTATAATCGTGGCTAGAGCCGTCATTTTTACAGCGGTTTTTCATCATGTTCACGATAAATTCGTGTTTATTTCGTGTTGAAAATTAACTTTTTCTCTTTCTACTGTCAAGGTTCAAAACAAGAATAATTTAGCGCCTTATAATGCACAAAGGAGGTCTAAGTGAAATAATGACTTTTATTATCGTTTTCCTTACTGCTGTCACAAAGAATAATCAAATATAATCACAAACAGCCACACATACATACAAACATGAATAGATATATATATATATATATATATATATATATATATATATATATATATATATATATTACATACATGTGTGTGTATCTCTATATATAATATAATATAAATATATATATATATATATATTATATATATATATATATGCGTACATGTTTGTATGTATGTGTGGCTGTTTGTGATTATATTTGATTGTTCTTTGTGACAGCAGTAATAAGGAAAACGATAATAAAAGTCATTATTTCACTTAGACCTCCTTTGTGCATTATAAACGCTAAATTAGTTATGAAACTATGCATATACAAATGTTCATTCTCTTCCCTCTCTCTCTCTCACTATGTGTATATATATATATATATATATATATATATATATATATATATATATATATATATATATATATATATAGTGAGAGAGAGAGAGAGAGAGAGAGAGAGAGAGAGAGAGAGAGAGAGAATGATGAACATTTGTATATGCATATTTTCATAACTAACGTCTTATTTATCAAGGCAAACACTTGCTGTAAATAAATGTGTGATTTTTGTTTTGAATTTCAGTATTTTCCTGTGTGTTGCAAAATGCAACAAAGAGCAGTGCCTCTCGTTAATTTAGATTCCAGGTACACAGCAGACGAAGAATTCGGACATTAAAGAAAATTATTGCTTACTTCTTCAAGTCATACAGATTCTTCCCCTAATGAGATACTTTAAACTGATGTATTTTTTTAAGCTAGCATTTCCCTTTATAGGCCAGATATGTCCATTCTCACAGGAGAGTTTTGCAATGAATAATACATCTTTCATAAACTGTTAAGTTGCAAAAATCATGTTTATCTCAGTACACAAACACGGGCATACAATTCGTTAAAGTATTGTCTGCTTTTGGTTTGTAAAGGTGTTACATCTACACAATGTTAATAATGTTAGTAAAATCTGTTATTGTTCACATTCATGGCAATAACGATTATAACAGTTAAGTACATGATGTTAATATTTATGAAAAAAATCATATTCAATTCTTAATCAAAAGAAGTTAGTATCTGTCCCGTCGTTGTTATCAGTTATCAAACGCAGTCCTAATTATCAGTAAAATCTACCCTTTTTTTTTAAACAAGCAAGACAATAACGGCAATAACAGGTAAGTGCGTGATTTTAATAACGATAAAACTGATCATACTCAGTTCTCAATCTAAAGAAGCTGGCATCTGAAGGGTCGCTGTTATCAAAGAGCAAACACAATCAGAAGTATTATACCCATCATGACTGGCTACTCCTCATGTAATCCCAATAGGATTTACTTTTGTAACTCAGGTTCTTATTACAAGTGCACTGACCCAAGGACACCACTGGACGTATCAAAATTCTCTCCATTAAGCCTCCATCATCTTCGTCATGAAGACAACGAAGATTTCCAAGGGGACAAGACGACGTCAAGAAAAAGCTCCCGGGACGCGGCACACTGAAGAAGGCGCCGAGGGGCAGCCGACGTGTTAAAATGACCGCGGCAGACTTGTTCTTGAGTTGATTTATTGATGGAAATTAATAGGTACAGAGACCCGGCAGGCCCCTTGCCCCGATAGTACCTGACGGTCAGGTTAATAAAGGTATATCTCATTCTCATGTTACGCGGTTTTGAGTCTTCGGCGCCCTCGCGTAAGGCCGATTAACCGACGAATCGAACATCAGTGGAGAGGAATGCGCATAACAGACTTGTTTAAAGACCAAAATCCGGAATTTATGAAAAGATAGTACTTCAGAATCTTTACTGATTGACAAGACTTTATTTATTTATTTTATTTTTTTTTTTTTGCTCTGAAATTTCAATCGGATTTTCGACGCAAGGCTTCATTTTCCATCATCATTCAATATATCTGAATGAAACATCAATCTAAAGGAAAATGCAAAACAGGATGAGAATAAAGGCTTTTGTTCTTTTATAAAGGATGACTCGATTTAAAATGATTTATGGCGATATTAACCAAAACCTTCTTATGATGAATATTTGGGTCGACAATTTTTCCGTAGTGATATTGGATTTTAGTAAAACAGCGATCCACGTGGAGAAATAAATCTCAAAGATTTACGACATTCCGAAGAAAATGGAAGACCAATAATCGAAAAAAAAACTCTACCAAACTTAAGCTAGATTTTAGGCCTATTCATGTTTTTTTTTTTTAAGTTGACTATTACAGCAGCTTTTTCAGAACATTTTCACAACAATATCAATTTTCCAGACGTAGATGGTTTTATACATTTTCTTTCGCTTCCAAGAATTATTTTTTTCATGCGAAAGCCAAGCAATTAAGCAAACAAAGAGACATCCATACACAACTGGCACTACACATCTTGACTTATCAAAGGATTAAGGACTTTATCAAGTTTATAAAGCGCGATACAAAAAGTCGAATATAACTTTAACCTCATCAAAAGAGAGCCGCTAGTGACTGAAGAACAACAGTTCGTAGCTGAAGTGCACAGTACGAATTCGTTACTTCTAATGCCCATTGAAGATTGCAAGTGACATTTTAAAAAATTATAAATAAAATGATGATCAGAACAATAACTAAAGGAATAAAGTCAACAACGATGGCGTTTTACATTAAGCAAAATCGAAATCAATTAGTTGATAGTTCATGATGCCGTTTGAAGCAAAGTAAACAGTGATTAATCGCTATTTACTGAACACCTTTTTAACATTATTTACAAAATCACATTTTATTAAACACATCCTTATCTTTTTTTAAGAGCAGTTGCGTCCCTCATTTTAAGCCTTCACTCTTATCCTTTCGTTTTCTCTTTTATTTTTCTATTGGCTTTCCCAAGATAAGACTGATAACGATAGCACTCCTTCTTCCAAGAGATATACAGATCTGGTCCGCATTCATACGGCATAAATGCCACATTAAAAAATGTTGAAGGAAAAATTTCGGGGAATCTTTGGATTATAGTGTATCATATTTTAGTCTAAAATCTCTCTCTCTCTCTCTCTCTCTCTCTTTCTGCGTGTGTGTAAAATAAATCTAAGTGATCAATAATCTCAGTAGACCTTTCTGAACGATGACTAACACTCTCTCTCTCTCTCTCTCTCTCTCTCTCTCTCTCTCTCTCTCTCTCTCTCTCTCTGTAAAGTAAATCTAAATGATCAATAAGCTCAGTAGGCTTTTCTGAACGATGACCAACTCTCTCTCTCTCTCTCTGTAAAATAAATCTAAGTGATCAATAATCTCAGTAGACCTTCCTGAACGGTGACCAACTCTCTCTCTCTCTCTCTCTCTCTCTCTCTCTCTCTCTCTGTAAAATAAATCTAAGTGATCAATAATCTCAGTAGACCTTTCTGAACGATGCGCTGACCAACACACACACACACACACTCTCTCTCTCTCTCTCTCTGTAAAATAAACCTAATTGATCAATAATCTCAGTAGACCTTCCTGAACGGTGACCAACTCTCTCTCTCTCTCTCTCTCTCTCTCTCTCTCTCTCTCTCTCTCTCTCTCTCTCTCTCTCTCTCTCTCTCTAACCTTTTTTCCCAAAACCTGGTGCCCTCACATATAATTACATCCATCAGCAGAAATACCTCAAAATTCCTTTCACTCTCGTATATTGAAGTGGAGCCGACGTTAGTGTCTGTCGTGCAATTTACACCTTTCCCTATCTGCCACCTGATCTAGTCAACTGCTAAATTGATTTTATGGCTTTCCTGGGGCTCTCAACCCTAAAGGTTGCCAGCCTCAAAAAGAGAGAGAGAGAGAGAGAGAGAGAGAGAGAGAGAGAGAGAGAGAGAGAGAGAGAGAGAGATACTGATGCCTGGGCAATTTCTACAAATTTGAAAATAAATGGGTTTATTTCAGTTTTCATGCAATATCATAAAAGTCTCATTTTCTTGAGTATTTTTGCTTCCGATAATTATGTCATATCATTAGTTTTCTATATAATCTTCCATATAAGGCAAAACTTACAAAAACAGTATCCACGGCCTATATCAAGATCACCAACAGTCTATAATTCCTATACCGTAATCTGATACAGTTTGTCATAGCAGACGATCGTACTAATTGAAAATTTTCCCTTTGTGATGGTAAAGATACTGATGAATATTCGAAGTACACCAGTGTATAATTAATTCAAAACTTCTTTCGTTTTCTCTATACGAAAATCAGCTGAACAAAATACTCAGACATTCTTAGACGCCGTTCATGCACAATGTAGGCATATGAACGAAAGCCAGAAGAAAGCTAAAAAAAAAAAAAAAAAGTAAAAAAATGCACCGAAGTTCCTTCGGCGCAATCGAGTTTTCTGTACAGCTGCTACAGCGTATAATCGAGGCCACCGAAAATAGCTCTATCTTTTGGTGGTCTCGGCATAATGCTGTATGAGCCGTGGCCCCTGAACGAAATTACAGTTGCAAAATACATAGTCGTGAAATATTATTCATAGCCAAGAGGCTCATGAATCGGTTACCTTTTGACCCAATTAGAAAAATCAGACAGGACTTAATGAAGCCAAGAGCTTGGATATGGAAAACCTAGTTTCATGTGCTTTAGGACAAAGATATTTACTTAACATTCCATGAAGAGAACAATTACAGATTTCAAAATATTTAATTACGTTCAGTACTAAGTCTCGAAGCATTATTATATAATTTCATTAAAACTAGCAATTATTCAACCATGTGAATGATTAAATCATATAAGATGATGTAACTTGTTTAGTGCAAATTGTCCTGTGGCTTTTAAATGTTTAACTTTATGTCTGATATCCCTTAGTGATATAAATTTGGCGATCCATAAGACATTGACCCCTGTCTTAACCAGAGTATCCAGACTAGAATGCTACGAAAAGTATTTTGACAGTCTCATTCCATCACCCTCAGGCAACTAATTAGTATGGTTCGAAACTTAGGTCAAGAAATAATTTCGTCATGATCTAAAGGAGTAAATTTAAATGAACGTCTTATTTTCTGTATATTTGTTTATCAAGACAGCCGGAGGTAAACTGAGAAAACTGCCCCTATCGGTTTCACTTAGAAGGTAATAAAACTTGGATCAAGTTGTTTCTTAAAGGTCATTAATTTTAGACAGCTTACCCAAGGACTCTGTTTCGGACTTTTTCTAATTTTAATTTACATAATTGTTATGCATATGCCAGATTGCTCTTTAGTGTTTATCCTTCTACTTTTAGGAATATAAGAATTTAAAAAATTTTTTAATCTCATAATTTTTAAATCACAATCAAATCTTTATTATGAAACTATGAGTTAGATACCATACAAATATATATCCACCTTAATATGCGTCTGGTAATACAATTTTTTCTTGTTATTGGGAAAAGAGATGAATTTCCGAATTACTCATTAACATCTGTTTGCAAACAATGATATTATTAAGTAAAATACATTTCCGATTTGCTGACTGGTATCGAAGTTTTTTGCCAATTTATATACAAGAAGTAACCTTGATAAGAGCGAGACAAAATCCATTCGCAAGTGGGAAGTTGGAAAACACGAAAACGCGTAAACGAAAATGAATAATGGATTACTCGTGAAAGTAGGCCTCAAGTTCACTCTTCATGAAAAAAGGAGGCCCAATCTGATATAAGACTTTATTTTTGTTCGCCTTTTTTCTTTCCCTTTAATTTTATGGTGTAATGGTGGTGTCTTAGGCAGTAAAACTGGATGAGGCTCAAATCTCGATCTTTATGGCGTTATTGAAACTGGGTATCTTCTAATTTCATCACTCAGATGCCCTTCTGGGAAAAAAGGACGCACAAGAGAGAGAGAGAGAGAGAGAGAGAGAGAGAGAGAGAGAGAGAGAGAGAGAGAGAGAGAGAGAATTAGTCAGGTGTAAGATTCACATGACAAGAAATCTATTAAATACATACACATACACACACATATATATACACATGTATATGTATCTATGTGTTTGTATGCATATGTGTGTGCGTGTATTCCTGGGCCATTCTTTGAAGATTGATCCTCTTCTGGATAAATGTTACACAGCCTTTTCATCTACACACTGAAACCCAATTATGTGTAAAATCTGGGTGTACCGCTTACCACAAACGTGGTAGCAGTGTATGCCTAGCCTTTGCAACATCCTAGGGGTGCAAAGTAACACCAAGTAGAGAGTTGTGAACATTTTGGGGAAGTATATACTTTTAAATGGCAAATGTGAATTTCTCTTGTAAGGTCTGAAGTCAACAGTATCCCCAGACAGGGTCAATTCATTTAAAGGAACTATAAGTACAGTGGCAGAGAGCACAAAAACCTGGTCATTGATGCTCGAGGAACTTCCCATAGCTTCGGATACAATTATAACTTGTCCTATGACAGAAATCACCTAATGAACGGGTGTAGACTCATTGGTAGAAGGGTATGTCCCTAAAAGACGGGCAAGCCTCTTCTCCTGAGACTAAAGAACACCACCCTTTCACTTTCTTTTGGATGCTGTAAAATGACAAGGGCATGGATAGAGCACCCCCTTGCCCTTTATTATATTTGAAATAGAAAAAAATGGTGTGCTTTGGAATGTTCGTGCATGGGGGTACACAAAAGAAATGTAAGGCAGTTGATTTGTTTGAAGAGCCAATTTGGATGTTTTGGCATTTACTGAGATCAGGGTTCAAGTGCAGAGTGTGCAGGATCAGGTAAAACAAAGAGATTTTTAGATAAAACATCACCTTAATGTATGTAAATGTTGACGATCTACGGAACAAGAAACATGCCCTAACAGAGGTACCAGAACTAAGGACAATAGTTGCATTACAACTGTGAGATAGGTGAAACAAACACTTCAGTTTGCCTGGGGATGTCCCAGACGCTTTCATAGATAAAGTTTTCCAGCCAAAGATAAGTAAGAGTTCTGAAACTGTGGCTTTAGAGTAAATATCATAAAATGCAACTTCCAGAACCAAGGATATCATTTATTAGCAAAATCTAAATACCACAGAAATCAGTGCTTAAAGCGATCACAATTGTCAGAAACCACGCATAAACTTCACAATATCTTGGATTGGTACAAGAACTGATAATCAATAAAATCTTGGATTTACTGGAGATAAGTTTCTTACTCCACTGACCATACAAATTACCAATCAGCTCCAGATCTCTTCTAAGACTGGCAACCACTTCCTTTCACATCAGGGGAGAATGGAGAACAAGAGTTGCGTCATCTGGTTATCATAATGAACAAGAAACGCCCTCACATGTACATGCATGCACTGGAAAAGAACCTTGGTTTTTTCAGCAGCTTACTTTATGATTTAATTCACGCAAACATACTGAGTTTCAATAACTGTTACAGTAAATTTAGGAAAGAATTTTAATGAGTTCACTGAAACAAAGTTTACGAGATGGCTATTGTTAGTTGCATGAATGTGAGTTTGAACTCGTATAAGACTTGGATTGTTTACATAAGATAAGTACAACCAACTTATTTTTCAAAGCTGATTCTTGAAGTAGAAAATGGCTCTGTGAATGAAATCTTAAAAAAATACATTTTTTATTTTAGCTAACGGTGTCTCGCTGGCAGTTATAACAGGCTTCAAAATAATAATTTCAATTTTTATCCAAACAGTCGACTGTTTCAATACCGGGCAATAAAATGTCATCTCTTGAAAAGAAGTGTTCGATTTTATTTTACCGAGTTCGTGTCTAATTATGCTGAATGGAATGGGAAAGACTACATTCACTTGAAGATAGGTAACGGAAACAGGATTTGAAGGGAAAGAAGAAAAATACTGCAAGAGTTAGGTCAATATGATTATCGTGAAAGACAATGGTTGACCGTAAAAGGCATTTCCAAAAATTGAAAAGACCTTTGACCTCTAAAACACTGAAATGATAAAATGTACATCCAGCGAATAAACCGGAGAGAGAGAGAGAGAGAGAGAGAGAGAGAGAGAGAGAGAGAGAGAGAGAGAGAGAGAGAGAGAGAGATGGTGGCTAAAATAATACCATTCATGTTAAATGACCAGAGAGGGCGAGCTCTAAAGTAATATAAAATACAGCTAAAGTGAAATGACTGGGGGGAGAGAGAGAGAGAGAGAGAGAGAGAGAGAGAGAGAGAGAGAGAGAGAGAGAGAGAGAGAGAGAGAGAGAGACATGGTGGTTAAAATAATACAATTCATGTTAAATGACCAGAGAGGGCGAGCTCTAAAGTAATATAAAATACAGCTAAAGTGAAATGACCGGGGGGACAGAGAGAGAGAGAGAGAGAGAGAGAGAGAGAGAGAGAGAGAGAGAGAGAGAGAGAGAGAGATGGTGGCTAAAATAATACAATTCATGTTAAATGACCAGAGGGCGAGCTCTAAAATAATATAAAATACAGCTAAAGTGAAATGACCGGAGAGAGAGAGAGAGAGAGAGAGAGAGAGAGAGAGAGAGAGAGAGAGAGAGAGAGAGAGAGAGAGAGAGATGGTGGCTAAAATAATACAATTCATGTGGTATGAACGGCGAGGACGAGAGCTAAAGAAATATAGAATACAGCTAAAGTGAAATGACCGAGAGAGAGAGAGAGAGAGAGAGAGAGAGAGAGAGAGAGAGAGAGAGAGAGAGAGAGAGAGAGGTGATGGCTAAAATAATACAATTCATGTGGTATGAACGGCGAGGGCGAGCACTAGAGAAATATAGAATACAGTTAAAGTGAAATGACCAGGGAGAGAGAGAGAGAGAGAGAGAGAGAGAGAGAGAGAGAGAGAGAGAGAGAGAGAGACGGTAGCTAAAATAATACAATTCATGTGGTATGAACGGCGAGGGCGAGCACAAGAGAAATATAGAATACAGTTAAAGTGAAAAGACCAGAGAGAGAGAGAGAGAGAGAGAGAGAGAGAGAGAGAGAGAGAGAGAGAGAGAGAGAGAGAGAGAGAGAGAGACGGTAGCTAAAATAATACAATTCATGTGGTATGAACGGCGAGGGCGAGCACTAGAAAAATATAGAATACAGTTAAAGTGAAATGACCAGGGAAGAGAGAGAGAGAGAGAGAGAGAGAGAGAGAGAGAGAGAGAGAGAGAGAGAGAACACGAATAAAAAAGTTGTGCCTGCACAGGTTCTTGGCATGCCAAGCAGCCATTAAGCTCTTGGCAGGTGAGTTCAGTGAGGCAAACTTTTCTACTTTTATCAGTTGCCTCCTGTGGAAATAACCCGTTCCTTCTTTTTTCACGACTGCTATCGCATTCATTATCTGTGTTGTGGAACGTGTAATAATTACCACCACTAGCCACTCTCTCTCTTTCTCTCTCTCTCTCAAGGTAGTTTCTTTCCTTAAGTATCTTTGGGTCTGTCTGAAAGATAATTTTCTTCAAATTCCATTTCTCTTATCTATGTTTTTTTATTTGTATGGTTAGAATTTTTTTCTCGTTTTTTTTTATGTCAGATCTCTCTCTCTCTCTCTCTCTCTCTCTCTATAAGCTTAGTGCTATAGTACGCCAGGCTTCTGTTTCTTATTCACCTCTCCCCCTGCAAAACAGTCTCTCTCTCTCTCTCTCTCTCTCTCTCTCTCTCTCTCTCTCTCTCTCTCTCTCTCTCTCTTAATGAGTTTAGTGCTCTAAAATTCCAAAATTCTGTATCTAATATAATCTTTAGCCTTTTTTAACCTAATCTACGAAGTAACAGATTTCTCTCTTTTTCAACTTTCGACTTTTTCGTCCTAATTTCTCTTTCTTTCTCTCTCTCTAGAATGCCCTTCGAGCACATTCTCCCCTTCCTTTACTCCTTTTCTCCCTTTACCTATACTTATCTCTCTCCTTCTCCCCATCTCACCTCGCATGCATAACCATCTCCTGATCGTTAGTGTAAGTAGTTGCCATTACTTGCACGAAGTTTTTTTTTTTTACTTATTTTTTCTCCTCGAGAGCTGAACCTGCAATTTACATATTCAGCCTGAAAACTGGCTGCCTGAGACTTAGTCATCACCTTTTCCGTGGTCATCATCACCTTCACCATCACCATTATCGTTGCCACCATCATCAGCATCATTATTATCACCATCATCATCATCATCATCATCACCACCACTACGAGGTGTTGGACTCTTAAAACGTAGCCTTCTCTCTGCGCTGGGCAAAGAGAAAGGATTGGTTATCAACGCGTCAAGAATGACAAGTGGTAATACATTTTTTTTTTTCGCGCAGGCGTATTCAGACAAATGCACGAGAGCAGAGAAAGCAGGAACGAACGGTGCTTGAAGAACTCTAAGAATGTAGGTAATAACAAACAATCTAGATGGTAATTTTCAGTGTGAACGAGGAAAGGAATGGCTTGAAAACAACAATGGCAGACAAAAAATATTGGCGTCGGACAAATAACTTTTTTACGGAAGCCAATTTCTGTTTTGAATTTATTTAAATTTTTTTCTACTTTTTGTTCGTGTTAAATGTATTATATTTTAACCGGGTGGGTAGAGGGATTTTACATTTAAATAAATTACTTAAGATTAAGAAACGGTTTGCTTTCCTACATTTAGGAAAATTAATTGTAAACTCGTTCATAATATACTCATTGTTTTTATCACTACTAAGTTTTACAAGGTAGAAAATTGTTTATTTTACTGCTGAATTTCAATTAAAATTATGTGGATAGAGGTCTTAACAGAAAAAAGACATGAAATATGTTCACATATTTTATACATCCAACTGACTGATAGGCAAAGTAGTTACGTGATAGATAAATAACGGAAATATTCACATCACTTTAACTGAAACTCATCGATAAAATAAAAAAAATTTACAAACAACTCAAGAGATATCTATCTTGAATGATTGAATGTTTTTAAATTATTGTATAATACTTCAGAGAAGATATCTTGTATTACACGAATGGTCATCAGCACTAAGGAGCTAACATATCAGGTGAAGAAGCAATAGTTATTAGTCAGACTATCTATCTTTATATATATATATATATATATATATATATATATATATATATATATATATATATATATATATATATATATATATATATATATATATATATATATATATATATATATATATATATATATATATTATATTATATTATATATATATATATATATATATATATATATATATATATATATATATATATATATAAAATAAGTAGTAAGAAGCGGTACATGTTCTTTGCTGACATTGCTAACGGTCTGGACATGAATGATGTAACCCCAAGGTGAGTGGACCTACAAGTGAAAGGTTGTGGATCCATGGTAGGTGAACGTGCCCTCTGAATGGTAGGCCAGGCGCCTCGCGGGAGACCAATGCCATCCTAAATTTTACTCCCATAGAATGCCTTGAATTTAAAGGCATTCTTGCCACCATGCGTCATGTGAAAGTCCTCAATTGGCCGGGGGCATGGGGTATGCAGTCCTGTATCCCGAACTTACTACAGATAGGTAGAATATCAAATTTAGGCGAAAGGCCAAGCGCTGGGATTTATGAGGTCATTCAGCCCAAAAACGGGAATTGAAAGGAAAAAGGTTTGAACGATATAACAGGAGGAAAACCTCGCAGTTGCACTATGAATCAACCGTTAGAAGAGGGTGGAAAATAGGATGGAAGAAAGAAAATATGAACGGAGGTACAATAAAAGGAATGAAAGGATTTGCAGGCACAGCCGAAGGGACGCTGCAAAGAACCTCAAGTAATGCCTACGGGGTGAACTTACTACGAAACACCTGCAAATGACTACGAACGCTTTCTTCTAATCGGAGGTGGCTACAGACCAAATTAATGCAACGTTCACTTAAGTATCATTTTTCCTGCATTTAAAATATCATAGGCTTCTGTAGGATATTTCAAATACCTACAGTTAAGTCTTGGCATCAAGGTCTCTTACGCACCAACCAGCCAACAGTTTCTATTTAAGTCCCATTTTCCTTTTATACCACCCAAACTTCACTTCAGTAAAATAATGTTGGTTTATCAAAACTTACAGCCCAGCGTTGTTTCCATAAAACATTCTATTCTCTTCCAATACTTTTAAAGAGGTCTTGCTACCTTGTTAGTTGATCCCATTCCATGACTCAGGTCTTCTCTAATACTTCCAATATTCGTTTTATCTCCTTACAAATAACTTTATATATCACGCAATTCCATTCTTAACTAATTATAATTGTATTCATTTCTCCATTCTCCTGACTTTTCATACATTCTGCATCTTACTCTTAATAACATTACGTTCATCGTTCAAAGTTAACAAATACTTTCAAAATCTTTTACCAGTCTGTGCAGCTTTTTACCTTTAACAAAAATTAACAGTCTTATCCGTCAGTCACACCACATTCCAGTCTCTATAGACGTGAAACGCTGTCATATTCCAGAAACTAACCAAACAAAAAATGTTCAACGAAGAGTGATCATCTCTTCTCACTGAACTTTCTCTGAATATGGCCGATAAAGCAGCCCTTCCCGTCGGCGTTCACATAAATAATAACTGTAAATGCCCTCACCACATATTCTAAATGCCACTGTTAGCTTTTAAAAGTTTACGACTCAATTAATGCTTATATGGTTACCACGCTCCATAAACTTCTTATTGCATTTCCGTTGAATTCAGCTAAAAAACGCATCTCTGTTTTTATCGAGACTTTCATCGGTACGTGTACTTTCTCCATTAGCATATTTGTACACCTTCCACCTGTATGCTAAAAGATACCCCATAATCACTGGGTTCCGTCTCCCAAAGTTTCCTTATATGTTTCAAGTCACCCATACATATGAATGTTTTTTTTTGTGTGTGTGTTGCACGGAGCAACTAAAGTAGTGATTCTTCATGCCATATATCACAACAAGAATGTTAATGGTTGCACTTTAGGCGTCTAAATGAAATATTTGAAAAATATAATTCAAAAGTGCAAATAGTATACCAGAAAAAAATTAATAAATACTGAAACACTATAAGAAAAGCCTTGGGTCAAGTTTATAATCTAAGGAATTATCTTTGATTTTTCATTTCTGGATATAAATAAACTATATCTAAAAATTTCCTCCCCTACATTTCAGTATTTTGCGTAATTCATTAACCTCCACTCACTATCATTGTTACTTTTTCAACAAAGATTATTATTTTCCCATTTCCGTATCTTTATTCGTTCTTTATGCAGGCTTTAGAGCATCGTATGGACAGCAAAAAAAGCTTTTATGCAATAAGATCAATACCAAAGTATACCTAAGATTATAAATACGTGTGTGTATACATATATATATATACAGTATATATACATATATATATATATACACACACACACACACACATATATATATATATATATATATATATATATATATATATATATATATATATATATATATATATATATATAAATTTATATATAACTGACTCATAAGGAACGAACCTCGGTCCCCCGAGTGTCGGGCCGAGGCGGCAGCTACTGCCCTACTTAGCCTGTCACTCGGGGGACCGAGGTTCGTTCCCGGTGTGAGTCAGAGATTTATCTTTGTGAAAACCGTGCTCATGTGTTCATTATTTCCAAAAGTATGTTGATATATATATATATATATATATATATATATATATATATATATATATATATATATATATATATATATATATAATATATAATACATATATATACATATGAATAACAGACCGTGCAGAAAAACTTCCTAGCAGCAACTTTACATATCTTCCATCTTTCCCAGAAACACGAAGAGCCAGCATCTCATACGTATTATTTAAAACAACACTCATTTACTCAGGTAGTCATGCCCTAGAACCTTTATTGCCGATTACCACACGATAATTCCGACCGCGACCGTCCCAGATTTAGTAAACCTTAGAGCCGAATTACGGTCTCGTGGCCCTTTCATTAAGGTTACGGCTTCGGTAATCATCGACGTTTACCGCCTGCATTTCTCAATGAGTCTATGGATAACTCGTGACTCCGCTAATGAATCTGTGCCAGCGCCATCTATTGGCGAGGGAATTTCGCTCCCGATGGCCGCGGCTGTAATCATATTATTGGGTTGGCTGGTTTCAAGGTTTTCTCGTCTCTCTCTCTCTCTCTCTCTCTCTTAACATGCTTCATCTTTAGTTCAGCAGTCAAAAAATGCACATTTTTTTATATACTGTATATTAAAGCATATGTGTATATGTATGTATACATATATATAATATATATACATATATATTAACTTTATCACATACACAATTGTTCTGTGCATTAGTAGAATTACTAAAAGGACCTCATTCAAACTGGATGGTATTTGAATGAGGTCCTTTTAGTAATTATACATATATATATGTATGTATATAGATATATAATATGCGCGTGTATTCCTGTACGACAATACATATAGCAGAGGCCACAGGAATCAAGTAAAACAAAAATCTACCAAGCGCTTGCGTGTTCCTTCATCACATTTTCCAGGTACAATGTGTCGGAAGAACTTGAGAGCGGCCGGTACATATCTCTTTTATTCTTGTGGCCTCTCCTAGACTATACTATTATTATTATTATTATTATTATTATTATTATTATTATTATTATTATTATTATTATTATTTACACTAACACTCTTAGACAACTGGATATCTCGCATCCGTTCAGAAAGCAAAGAGAGATGGAGAAAATAAGGAGTTACCAAGTCTAAGGTACAAATTAATCATCTCATTAAATAAGTTTTGGTTACTGAGTTTTATGAGGAATTGGATACCTAGAAAGCACAACATAGCAAAAAGTAGCACATCCTTGTGTGCAACACACTAAAAGTTATTCCGGAGATGCTACTCGTCTTCATTTGCCGTAACAAAAATAATGGTAATAATAGCCTACATGCCTTTTAGGAAGTATTCAAAAAGGAAAATATTGAAAGAAAATGATAATTTATGGTAATTTGAAGCACGAGATGAAGAAACCCCCGATTTTATCTTCGAGATGGAAAAAATCCCCAGCATTCAACAACAAAGCAACAAAGCGATAATGGGGGCTATAACGGATTGCATAGCCTCTGTATATCGAAGAAGAAGAAGGAGAAGAAACTGATGAGGAGGGAGAAATAGAACAAGTGTCTCCCCAAACCATAAATTATCGTAACAACGTATAATAAACTACGCGAA
Source organism: Macrobrachium rosenbergii (assembly GCF_040412425.1). Taxonomy (NCBI): domain Eukaryota; kingdom Metazoa; phylum Arthropoda; class Malacostraca; order Decapoda; family Palaemonidae; genus Macrobrachium; species Macrobrachium rosenbergii. Next base: position 24,682,363 of record NC_089764.1, on the reverse strand, counting down.
TATATGTTGCGAAAAAGAGAAGGCAAAAGAAGGAGAATCCTTAAGTGGTCTATAATTAGACCTAATTGATGACTGTTAATTAAAAAAAATCATCGCAAAAACGGTTTAATGCACTGCGATCAGAGAAACGTGTTCCTGGCTTAAATACCCGACCGCTAAATAAGGTTTATAATTGCCCAATCATGGCTGGTAGGTTATTGGTCTAACCAATAGCAAGTGAAGACAGGGGCTTTAAAATCTCTGTTTTGATTGCTGTGGTAGTTGAATGTGAAGTCAATTTGCTTCCTCTAGTCAAATAGTTAATAAAAAAAAATGCATTAGAAAACTAGCATACGGAGAGCGAGATGAAATTTGATATATAAAATGAGTTAATTTCGTCCTGTTTCATAACTTCATCCAATGATCAAGTAGTGTTGCATATCTTTTACATAACGCGCTCATGGATATATCTTCTATTTTGTCTTCCTACTATGTTTTTATACTATTAAATTTAGGAAAAGTTATGGCCTTCCTAATGAGATGATTAACTCCATAATGGAAGTGCAAGAATACACGCATTTCTGGGTAATGTTTGATAACATTTAGTCTGGACTGTCTGTTGGTTAAAATAGTCCGGAAACCCGCACCAGCCATCTTACTCCATTTCATCCTTTACCTCACTTAGGCCAAGATCCCGTGCAGGCACAAGGCCACCTTAATCTCGTTCACCCACCTGACTCAGTCCCGAGGGTCGAGTGCATTTTAAAAGTCGGGTCAGTAATAGTATATCTATGGTGCATCACTATATTGTGACGGGAAATGATGAGTAAAAAGCCACAATAATGTAAATGAAAGACTGTGCCTTTCCAAAATACAAGTTCAAAATACATAAAATACAGTCTTTCATTTACATGATTGTGGCTTTATACTCAGTAATACTATAGCAAATAAAGCCAACAAAAGAAGAATCTTTAAAGTTCGTCGAAGAGTTAGATGAAAATTTGGCATGCTGGACTCTAAACATGATTTAAATGGCAAAAAATTAGTGCTGAATGAGTGGTCAAACATTCCGTTACAGGCAATTTTGAGAGATGGAAATCCAGAGCGATAAATCTGTTTATAATAGTCAGACGATCTGAATATCTTGGAATACTCATTTGTTACTATATTTCTTCAAGTCTTAGGATTCAAGTAACAATTTAATAAGCATATCAGTCCATGAGCACTGCTTGAGTGGCGTGAAGGCAAAAATCCAGCTCTCCTCGTACCAGAACTAAGATATATCCTCAAGCACACATTCAGAAAAATTACGATGTAGATTTCTGTGTAGATGAATTTAAAAAAAAAAACTATAAACTATATCAAAACATTTGCAGGTTACTACAAGACCTTTATTCAATGTTAATGTCTTATTTAAACTGGCAAAGGCAGACGGAAAAGAATTTGAGAAAAAATAGTCGACCAGTTCAGGATGTGCCCAGTTGAATAAAACGAAGACAAGGAGGACGTTCGAGCCGAAGGGACTTCTTGGTTCAAATAATTCACAGGAAGATGGTGGTGATTGCTTGCACGAATTACGAGATGTGAGAGAAATAAAATAAAAGAAATATCAAGCGCAAGATAACTGATGCTCCAGGCATCTGTTCGGTACGGAAAAGTTATGAAGATGATGACACGGGTTTAAACAAAGTTACTCACTATACGTCTACCTGTGTGTTGATTTATTTATGAATATATGCTGATGGGAAGCAGATCATCTGTTTTGTCTTTCTCCGTTTTTCACCAAAATAACAATAATTTTTGAAAGACCAAATTCCACCCACTCTTCTCTCTCTCTCTCTCTCTCTCTCTCTCTCTCTCTCTCTCTCTCTCTCTCTCTCTCTCTCTCTCTCTCTCGTATTTTTGGCATAAATAACTCCGAATCACGATTCATGGTTGAATAGGTGGTTTTCTGGTTGCCTGTAACAGAGAATATATTTCAGGCTTGTTCGGGGCCACACCTGCCTCTTTTGCATATTCCAAATGATTTTCAATCCCTTTTCCATGCTTAGTAAGTTATCGTCCTATTTTCTTTCCCCTGAAAAATACAATATTATTTCAATTTTATTTGTGACTGGATTAACAGCATAATCCGGGCTATTTATAATACAACACTTATAAGAATTCATACATTAATTTCGAAATCGTTTCCACACAATACTTTAGCTTTGATTCTTATTTCACTGATCTTGGATCAATATTCTAGGAAGAATAAAGCGGTCTTCCAAGTAATTTGCGGCCATATTCCTTTCTTTCTTACAGATATTGTAAGTATTTCATAATATTGCAAATAGCTTGTACACCAGAGCTTTTCCTTAATCATTCTAGCAGACAAAAAAGTGCAATTTTTCATTCTGTTGTCTTTGATAACTGGAGTATGCATTAAACGTTTTTTTAAACAGAGCAAATGATATAGGCTGAACCAGTTAATACAAAAATTAAATGGGTTACATAATCACTCCAATCAATCAATCTGGTTCCTTGGAGAGACAGTAATGTCAGTGTCTTCTTGAGTTCTTTAACAAAAAAACAATAATAATAATAAATTACATCCATACATCTGAAATAACAAATCCACCACTCATTAGTGAGTAAAATAAAGTTAGTGGGAAATGGAAATCCAGGAATCTAACCTTTTCTGAACAAAAAGCGCCTCACATCACTAAGTTCTAAATATTAAAGTGATGTCGATGTGCAACTGGTTCTTCAGTTAAGAAATGTAATAGACTGCCAGGGCTTGAGGAAGAAAAAAGTTAAACATCTTCCAATTTTTATCCATGTACTTTCATAGGATGCCCATTACGTCGGAAAACCCAAAGACACTGTTGCAAAGCTGATGTAAATATTACAGCACAGGAATTTATTTTCAGCTCTCTGTAATATCACGGATTAATTTCTTTATATAATTTGCGGTTTGTGAGTCTTAGAGACTGATTTTTATATCTATCTGTATCACACGAGCTTTTTCGCATTTTAGGAGCCATATTCTTTAGTATTTTGTCTTTTTTTCATATGTGCAGTTCACGGTGAGCACAGTATATGTTTTCTTTTTGTACATGTGTTTTTTACTCGTATGACGCAATATTTTGTAATAGTCCGTTTGTCTTTTTTAATATTTTTGCTTAGTTTGCTTGTTTTAAACCTCTCTGAATTAACGCTATTACTTAGTTTTAAAACAATATCTCCAATGTTCTATTCTGTTCATTTTACAGCGAAATATATTTATACTCATATTTTACATATTCGAAGTATTAATCCCTGACAAATCTCTTAATATTTCGATGATTCCTATGTATATAAATCAATGTTAAGAATCTATTTATTTATAGTTTTTTTTTTTATTTACTGACTTATGTATTTTCTTAAATTCCCGAAGCATCATCGCGTGCATGTTCTCCTTCCCAAGGATAGAGTACCGGAGCTTCTGTCCGGGACCGGGCATGCGCACATCGCCTTGGAAGCCACACTAGGGGTGTGTGTGTATGTGTGTGTTCTCTCCCGTAAAACACGAAAGCTCCGCTGAAGAAACAAAGCCTCAGCGGCATCATGGAAGCACAGATCGACACCTACGTAGCTTGCATGTGTAAAAACTATACGTCTCGAGCCAATTTGCAGGCGGCCAACATCAAATGAAACGGGGTGGGAGGGGGAGCGTGAGGCGGGTAGGGAGTGGTCTAGCCCGACACGTGATACAGTCGAGGAGAGAAAGGGTCCGATCGCACCTGCTTGAAATACCATGTCCGACCAATCGTCGGTAACGCTCTTTATACTCTAACCGGCGGGTTTTTTTTTTTCTTTTTCTTTCATTTATTTATGCGGATACTCTGGCTATAAAATGCTAGTAAGGTCTCTCATAGCGGTCGTTTTCTTTTGGGTTTATCGGTTAGATAATTCGATTTCTCATCCCCAACTGAAAAAAACCTATACGAGAGGAGGAGGCTTGTTCATCCATGTATTTCATGGATTACAGATAATCAGCTCATAAACAGTAAAAGTTTGCCTGTGAAAAATCGTAATCAAATTATACTATTTACGTTTTATATAACGAAGAGTAAATCGTCCTCTTCGTCTTTCACTGAGGATATTACACCATTAGGGACATCGATAAAAATTCTACGCTAATTTATTCACAAACGAAAGCCGAGACCACGAGTACATACCGAAGGCATACGAGAGAGAGAGAGAGAGAGAGAGAGAGAGAGAGAGAGAGAGAGAGAGAGAGAGAGAGCGGCGATCCAAATCCGCCGTAAGTAATGAGAAATAAAAAGCGCACTAATCAGAGATCCTCGTTACTGGAGCATTCCGATGATCCGTATAAGAGCAGGGAACTCCGTGCGGCCGCCCTTTTATGCTAATGCGCATGCGTGGAAATTATTTAGGACATGATGTACAAGCCATGAGTGAAATTACTCCCGCATATAAATAAACTCATTCGCCCGCATTCGCCGAGGCGTTGTTGAAGTCCGCCTCGTTACTTTACTCGATAATGAGGCACGAAGTCTGGCCTCTAACAACATTATTGGAACGTGATCACTGACCTTATCTGACCTCCTCCCCCTTTTCTTCTTGACCGATTGCCGACTATGCGGTAGGATGTGTGTATGTATGTATGTATGTATATCTATATATATATATATATATATATATATATATATATATATACATATATATATATATATATATATATATATATATATATATATATATATATATATATATATATATATATATATATATATATATATATATATATATATCAGAGGTAGATCACGGCGTCTGTGAAAATAAATTCCCCTCGAATTAGGACAGTCGGTCGGTTTCGATGTCCGATGATCACGGTTGACTTTGCAATTTTAATGAGGGCGGTGGTCTTTTTATAGCTAGAATATTAGGTACGACTCGAAATAAATTTTTAGTATAATTGCAAGAGATTTCTAAATCTACTAAAGCTTGATATTATAAATAGTCTTTCATAATGTCACAAGAATAATAATAATAATAATAATAATAATAATAATAATAATAATAATAATAATAATAATAATAATAATAATAATAACATACAGAATAACTTATATCTAAAAGAATATTAACAGGAATGCTATTGCCCTCGTATGTAATGGGTCCGGGAAGCTCTATTCAAGAAAAAAGTAATAAACACTGCAATAAAATATTGAGGCAGAAATATATCCCCACCATTACGAGAGCTTAAAAAAACAAAAACAAATATACAATCTTGAAAATCATCGAATGACATGAACTATTAATAGTTAAGATTTACATTTCCTTATGTAATAGGGAATATGATATTCAAATGCCAATGTTATTTAACTATAGGCGGGAATTTCTATTATTTTTTATTATGACTATATTTATCTTTTAAGATTACAGGATTACATATTCAAACTTAAGTTTTTTGTCAGATACTGAAAAACAAGAAGTTCTCAAGGTTTAAGGTTTTTAATCTCAGTTTTTAAGTTTTTTTATCTCAGTTTTTAAAATAAAACCTGAAGCCGTCTGCACTCATTAGCTGTACTCGATTTAGAGACAGTAGAATATAAACAAATTACTCGATTCAACATTTAGTACTACGGAAGACGGGACTTTTTCGATTTCGATGTTTTAACTTTGATTATAAAAAAAGGAGAGTTGATGATAAATAATTGTCAATAATAATATTTCAGTGTTCCTAAAAAAAAAAAGACTGGAATTTCAATTATCATGGGATTTCGTGATCAACCTCTATCACTAGAAGAGTTTTTTTTTATTGATGAGATTAAACTTTCATTAGGAAAGGGTTAGTTATTTTTCCAGGGTGTCAAATACTTGTTTGGAAGAATTTTTTATCGGGAGATTTAAATCTCAGTGTGAAGGATATTGAAATCCCATCTGCTTCACAAATAAAAAATCATGTTCAAGCTTAATTATGATGCGCCGTAGTTCTTACTAAAAAGTTTTAAACCATATGAAGACGTCACTTTTGAGGAAACTGAATGAAAAATTCGCAAAGTGTTTCTCCATTCGTTAAAGAGAACACCAGAAGTATGTTGCGGATAAATGACTGGACCATTCACCTTATGTATTCCAATGTTTTAAATCCAAAACACTTAGGCCTTAAGCCTTTCATTCGCAAGCTCCAATTTTTGTTTTGCATGCTAATGTCTTTATTAAATATCATATATATAAAAAAATCAAATGCATTGAATGGTAAGACATAATTTGGAATTAGAAATAAAAATCCTCTCTCAGAGATTGTCTATCTGTCTGTTTGTCTGTCTGTCCCATATGAATCACTTGATTTATCATTATTTTTTCAGAGGGATGCAGATGCCTTAAGAAAGACAAAGTGCTTTCGTGATTAGATAAACCTTCTAGGGATCTGAGCTTGATTCCCTGTTAGTATTTAAGGAAAGGTACATCTTAGTTCTTCAAGCACTGTCCGACGGAACTGGCTATACTGGATGTACTTGCCTAGTTCATTCCTACTTGGTAAAAATGTAAATAAAGGCAAAATAGTCGATTATAATGCTGAAATTAAAGTGATACACCAGGTTTTAAAATATGCGGTCTTTAGGAGTTGATGTTGGACTGCACGCAAAATGAACACGAAACGAACAGATGACAGAAATATCCTAAGAATTCGAAAATGAAACGATTGGCTTATCGCACTGAAAGAATGCGATAGTACGAGTCATGAAAAAAAAAAAAACTTGGAGAGAATTTCAAACACTAAATTTCTTTTCAAACCGAAAGAAACTTGAAAGTGAAGTTACTTTACCACAACCTATCTTTTATCTGCAAGTCTGACTGAAATGTTCATGCATGTCTTAGTATTAAAATTCTTATTCCTATTAGCTTTTAAGGATCAAACAGAATATGGGCGTATAATTAATTAAGGGAAAGTCCCTAAAATCAAACCATTTAACCATCAGAGAGAGAGAGAGAGAGAGAGAGAGAGAGAGAGAGAGAGAGAGAGAGTCCTCGAGGATCCAATTCTCGAAGTCGCGCAATATATCATGGACCGAACAAATCACCTTTCTCAAACGTTGTATTTCTACAACAAATAACCTTATCACCCCGACACCTTTTTCTTCTAATGACTGCCATTAAATATACCCCGTGATAGATCGCCCTCATCATATAATTAATAGCCACATCTTGCGTGTTTGTCGTGGGCCGGATTTATTGTCCGCGAAATAACGGGGTTGAGAGAGCGAGCATAATGGTAAGACCATTTGTCACTGATAGAAATCCTTCTACAACACTCAAGCACGTACGCATATACCTACACGTTCGTGCACGTATTCGTGTGTGATACATTCACGCTAACAGATACACGTACGCTGCCACTCATCCGGTGTGAGTGTGAGTCTGTGTGTGCTTTGAAAAGGATGCTATCGGACGAGGCATTAAAATCATCCAATTTGGTGGTTGTGTCTGAAGGAAGTCGAGACTGAGGGATTTATCGAAGATTGATGTCTCCTTTGATGCAGATAGAAATTGGCGTCCATCCCTCACTCTCTTTCTCTCTCTCTCTCTCTCTCTCTCTCTCTCTCACAGACACAGACACATGCGCGTCTTTCTCATGCTTGCCGGCTGTTCGCTTCGCTTGTAGCAGAAACTGTATCTATTGGTTCTTCATTTACCGCTCATTGTACTGCAGTAATGCCTACGTCATAAAATTATACCTCCTCCCTCTCTCGTTTTGCATATCTGTCTGTTTCATAAGGTCTGTTTGCTAGCTATTCATAGTCCTATCATAATTCCAGCTCGTTGAAACTACCTCTCTCTCTCTCTCTCTCTCTCTCTCTTTCTCTCTCGTTTTGCTTATCTGTCTGTTTCATAAGGTCTGTTTGCTAGCTATTCATAGCCCTATCATAATTTCCAGCTCGTTGAAACTACTCTCTCTCTCTCTCTCTCTCTCTCTCTCTCTCTCTCTCTCTCTCTCTCTCGTTTTGCCTATCTGTCTGTTTCACATGTTCTGTTGGCTAGTGATTTATTGTCCTATCATAATTCCAGCTCGTTAAAACTACCTCTCTCTCTCTCTCTCTCTTTCGTTTTGCCTATCTGCCTGTTTCATATGGTCTGTTTGCTAGGTATTCATAGTCCTATCATGATTCCAGCTCGTTGAAACTATCTCTCTCTCTCGTTCTGCCTATCTGTCTGTTGCATATGGTCTGTTTGCTAGCTATTCATAGTACTATCATGATTCCAGCTCGTTGAAAACCTCCCTCTCTCTCTCTCTCTCTCTCTCTCTCTCTCTCTCTCTCTCTCTCTCTCTCTCTCTCTCTCTCTCGTCTTGCATATCTGTCTGTTTCATATGGTCTGTTTGCTACTTATTTATTGTCCTATCATAATTCAAGCTTGTTGAAACTATCTCTCTCTCTCTCTCTCTCTCTCTTTCGTTTTGCCTATCTGCCTGTTTCATATGGTCTGTTTGCTAGCTATTCATAGTCCTATCATGATTCCAGCTCGTTGAAACTATCTCTCTCTCTCTCGTTCTGCCTATCTGTCTGTTGCATATGGTCTGTTTGCTAGCTATTCATAGTACTATCATGATTCCAGCTCGTTGAAACAACCTCTCTCTCTCTCTCTCTCTCTCTCTCTCTCTCTCTCTCTCTCTCTCTCTCTCGTCTTGCATATCTGTCTGTTTCATATGGTCTGTTTGCTACTTATTTATTGTCCTATCATAATTCAAGCTTGTTGAAACTATCTCTCTCTCTCTCTCTCTCTTTCGTTTTGCCTATCTGCCTGTTTCATATGGTCTGTTTGCTAGCTATTCATAGTCCTATCATGATTCCAGCTCGTTGAAACTATCTCTCTCTCTCTCGTTCTGCCTATCTGTCTGTTGCATATGGTCTGTTTGCTAGCTATTCATAGTACTATCATGATTCCAGCTCGTTGAAACTACCTCCCTCTCTCTCTCTCTCTCTCTCTCTCTCTCTCTCTCTCTCTCTCTCTCTCTCTCTCTCTCTCTCTCTCTCTCTCGTCTTGCATATCTGTCTGTTTCATATGGTCTGTTTGCTACTTATTTATTGTCCTATCATAATTCAAGCTTGTTGAAACTGCCTCTCTCTCTCTCTTTCGTTTTGCCTATCTGCCTGTTTCATATGGTCTGTTTGCTAGTTATTCATTGTCCTATCATAACTCAAGCTTGTTGAAACTACCTCTCTCTCTCTCTCTCTCTCTCTCTCTCTCTCTCTCTGTTCCGCTCTTAAAGCTTCAATTGACTGCCCAGTTCTTCACTTTTATTTGGTATTGTTCCACTGGCTTAGGCTAGAGTTATAATTATTAAGCATTGCAACAAATGAGGAAAGGGTAACAGTTAAATAAATAATGATGTAATTTGTCTATATTAAAAGCACATTTTCACTTCTGCTATATCTGAAATAAAATGTTACCCTTCTGCGCTGTTTTATACAATGTTTTATTCTCTATGAAATATTTTTCTACATGATAGTATTTGCAGAATAGGTGGCAAAAAAGATTTTAACAAATTTCTTTAATGATTATATTTTTTATAATGACAGATTATACCAAATTTCATAAAACTAAATTTCTCCCGCCCATTGTAAGAAATTGAACATTTTCCTAATATTTCATAATGTTAAGAAATTAAACGTGAACAGGTGTATTTAACTGAAACTTGTTCAAGCATAGTCTGCTACGTTTCCCTAGAATGCTATTTTACACGGAAACAGAGATTAATGTTCAATCGGAAAAGGTCATAATTGAAAAAAAAATGAATAAAAATAAATATCACGATCTTGAGAACAAAGAAAATCCATTTTCACTCGCGTGGAAAAATCTATCAACTCTGCTTAAACGTCTGAGAGTCTTCATCTATCACTCAGAGGCAGAATGAATGCAAATCAAGCAATCTCAATTCACCTGCCTTCACGCTTCCTTGATCCATGTCAAACGATGGATGTCTGGCTGCTTGCTACAAAGCACACAAGAAGGAAGATGCGTGTACCCATAAGGAGGTAGAGACAGACAGATAGACAGACAAACAGAAAGAGAGGGAGAGCGAGAGAAAGAGTGAGAGGAAAGGACGCCCTCTGTTTTCAGTCTTTGAATTTATTCAAGACTTCTTGCATAGAGAGAGAGAGAGAGAGAGAGAGAGAGAGAGAGAGAGAGAGAGAGAGAGAGATCAAATCTGTGTAAAAGATTTTATAGATTATATATATATATATATATATATATATATATATATATATATATATATATATATATATATATATATATATATATATATATATATATATACATATATATATAATATATATATATATATATATATATATATATATATATATATATATATATATATATATATATATATATATATATATATATATATATATTTTTGTGTGGGTGTGTGTATACATATACATATATATATATATATTATATATAAATATACATTTATATATTATATAAATATGTTTGTGTGTGCGTGTGTATGTCTTGTATGTCAGTATATACCCGTACAGAGTGAAAGTGTGTTACTCTCGCAAAATAGTTTTTAAAAATTGTCGAATGGAGAGAGAGAGAGAGAGAGAGAGAGAGAGAGAGAGAGAGAGAGAGAGAGAGAGAGAGAGATGTATGAGTAATCAGTGTTTTACCGGGCGAGGAAGAAAAAAGACAGATTGGATAACCTTTACAGGATTGAATACTTTAGGAGAGATGGGATAAACTCTTCGCACACTGGGATTTGATAAGCAGAATAAATGGTGCACTTACGTTCTAAATTCAGTTTTCCAGGGATCGTTCTATGCGTGATCTGGCAATCATACTTTTTGTATTGGAAGCTTTATAATTTTAATCTTGCTCGGCTCAGGCTTTGAAATTTCCCAAGCTATCTACTTAATAATGACGGAAAGAGATTCTTTACTAAATAATTGTCGGGCAGATGGGAATGCAACTACAAGTTTTATTATATATATATATATATATATATATATATATATATATATATATATATATATATATATATATATATATATATATATATATATACTATATATATATATATATATATATATATAAAATAAAACTTTACACATGTGTATATATATATGTATTTGTATATATATATTAAATTCTAAAAATTCATTTACTTTAAAACCACAGTATACAGTCATGAATAAACTACCTCTCTTTGAATGTTACAATTTTAGCAATGGTGTTATATATCATCATAAAAATATTGAATTATATTGACCTAACAACCATGTACTTCAATACCTTACATTTTCCAGCCTCAGCGATAAAGTTGTTGAAATGGATATAATACTAAAAGAGTTATGTCCATTTTATTAAATTCTCAGTTCTCTATAGATTGATTTTGCATATATATTTTTTAATTCACATTTTTTTCCGAAAAATATGATTTGACTGGCTGTAATGGAATGTTTTCGGGTTTATAATCACGAATATAGTTGCAAAGTTGTTATATGTTGCGATGGAGCAACGCTGAGGATTAAAAACATCCTAGTTTCGTACTAACACACTAACCAGAAAGTACACACTATATCTCATACTATTACAACATCTGTGTAATTACCTAAAAAAATACACATATGTGACTTAATTCTCTGCTAAAGTGTTTACTTCCTTTCAGGCCGAACTATTTTAGATCTTTTTGAAAGGCTACCCAGCCCTTATCAAATAACTTTTATGCATTTGCTAAAAATGCTATGACAATGACAATCTCCAGTTAAACTTCCAAGCCTTCTCCCTAAGTAAAATACTTCAGTTGAAATGAGGAGAAACTTTTAATTGCATTTAAGAGCAAATAATTTTAACAGTTTTCTTAAGGAAATGTTAATACGCAGCGTTGTGACAAAATCTATTCGTAAGCAAAGAATAATCTAATATAGAGAAACTTTTAATTGCAGTTGTGAGCAAAAAATTTTAACAGTTATCTTGAGGAAATGTTGATACTCAGCGTTGTGAAAAAATCTATTCGTAAGCAAAGAATAATCTAATATAGAGAAATTTTTAATTGCAGTTGAGAACAAATAATTTTAACAGCTATCTTAAGGAAATGTTAATACGCAGCGTTGTAACAAAATCTATTCGTAAGCAAAGAATAATCTAATATAGAGAAACTTTTAATTGCAGCTGAGAGCAAATAATTTTAACAGTTATCTTAAGGAAATTTTAATAGGCAGCGTTGTGACAAAATCTATTCGTAAGCAAAGAATAATCTAACATTCTACGTTTAGTCATGAGTTATGTGCTCTTATTAAATGAAAGCCTCGAAGAGTGCCTGGAAAAGTATAAAAAGTGCCTTCAAGTATAAAAGTGCCTTATTATACTTGAAGTAATATGTCCTTTTCCACCATATCCAATATCTTCTTTAAAAAATGGTGCTATAATCCTTTTACTCAATTTCTTTTGCTGTGACTCCTACTGTGCCTCGTAAACAAACGAATCAAAAAATTTGTATAAGCCATCAGAGCAAAATTTTTTCTTACAAGAACATATTTGACCCTACACGAATTTCTAAAACATTACTTAAAATCCTCCTACTAGGCATATTTTTAGGTGTTCCTGAATAAAATAAATGCCTGATTCATTTCGGATTCCTTTTTTTTTTATCAACTTAAAACATATATCTTAAAGAACTACTAAAAGAATTCTTTCGTAATATAATTGTTGGAGCAAAAAATTTCAATAAACAATAAAATTTTCTGAAGTTTTGCAAACTGAAATCACGACCTACGCTCTGTTGCTAAGCAAAATAATGAATTACTCCTCTTTAAGCAGTGTAGGCTAAATAATACACTGAAATAATCCTAACTTCAAATAATACTGATGAATAAATAGATGGTTTGCGCCTCTCCAAAAAATAATTTTTACCCGGGAAAATAACCTTAGCCGCTAACAACTGTGATGAACCGAATGATAACTCAACGGCCCTCCCAAACAATGGAGTAGAAGCCTTCAATTAATCCACTGGAACTGAAGGAAAGGACTTCACTCCTGACCCGAGTGACGTTGAGGGAAGAGAGAGTCCTTTATGCATAATATATATCCTTCGCATAATATATCACGGGACTCGGCCCACCTCAGAAGGGGACCGTCGTGTAAGTGTGGGAAGGACTTCAATCGTCGGCGGCGCCTCTAGGAGAAACAGCTCCTTTGTTATGCGGGCCGAGGCGATAGGCGAGCACGACCCTCGTCTCGATAACATCTGAAGGAGGGGGCGAAGGAGGTTTCGCTCTTCGGCAGAGCCTCGAGGGTCGTGACAATGATTTCTCTCTCCTTTCTTTTCTCCTTTTTTCTCAAGTTGATAAAGGCTGGGAGAGATGGGAAGGGCAGGGTGGGGCGGGGGGCCAGGGTTGGGGTGTTGTTCCGGGGGGAGGGTAGGGGAGAACTGATTTGTTTTATTGTCAAGGCTTGGATTTGGGTATTTTATGGCTCTCCAATAGCAAGGTGCCATCTCTCTCTCTCTCTCTCTCTCTCTCTCTCTCTCTCTCTCTCTCTCTCTTCCTCTGGGAATCCCATGTTTGAATACGGCATTAGAATTCCACTAACTAAACGTCAAGAACTCTGATGTTGATGAGAGAGAGAAAATTCCAAAGAATTAATACAGAACAGCTGTTTTGAGTAATAAAAAGGCTGTCAAAATGATCTTTAATCTTTTATAAGCATTAAATATTGCAATCACTGTTAGTTGGGACTTGAGCATTCATTATCATTATTATCATCAGATGCTTGTTTTTATTTGCTTTACATAATAATAATAATAATAATAATAATAGTAATAATAATAATAACAACAACAACAACAATAATAATAATAATAAAATGAAATCTTTGATACTCCGCAATGAGATAAGCGTTTAAGAACTATCATTATATTAGTATTTTTCCTGATTTTTCTGTAATAATAGAAGGGTATTATTATTATTATTATTAGGAAAACCTTGTCCCACCGTGCCCCAGCATTTTCTGATTAGCATTATGCTCTCCTGACAATGATTATGATTCCCATTACCGCGTTCCATCCGATCCCCTACCACGTTCCCTTCGAAGGTGCCATTTCCTTCTAACACAAACCCACCACGTATTCAGCCGACATCGAGAGGGAGGTTCCGCCAGGTGTGATACCAAAAGAAATCGTGGCCACGAAACCCACAAATACCTGCCCACCCTGTTCTTGCGTCGAACTATTAACGCTGAGCAAATCGGCTTGGTGTAAACCTCCGAGATATGTTAATTACTGTTGTGTTCTTCTTCTCCGTTCTCTCTCTCTCTCTCTTTCTCTCTCTTTCTCTACGTGCGCGAGTGTATAGTAAGTGGGTGTGTAAGCGTGCTTATTGCTGTTGGTGTTTATGTAAATGTTTCTTACCTATTTCAGTTTTCAACTTCAACGTCGGTTTTATGTATTTTCTGAATTCTTCTTTCCTCTATTTCATATTCTGTGCAATTACTTGTGTTTAACAGAAATGCCTCCTAATTCTCTATTGGATGCGTCTTGCATCAGTTTTCTTTCTCTTTTTCTGTTAATGGGTTCTCCTGTTTCGTGCTGTTCACACCTCCTTGCCTAGAAAGCCTCCAAATCTTATATCTTTTTTTCTCTTATTCATCATATTGCTTCTGCTATGTATTTATCTAATTACCAATCGCACCGCCCCCATCCCCTCCTATTTTTTCAAGCAGATTTCTCATATGAATTCATTTCCCCTCGTTAGTTTTGTTACCTCTAGTCCCTACTCTGTTCAAGGACTTATTTCATTATTTATGCAATATTCAATATATAATACAATACATTTTATTTATGTTATTCTCTTTTGCCCCCTAAATCTAGTGTGCATTTGTTTCTCTAATTATTCAAATCCTTCTGTGCGCTTAAGTCTTCCTTTTCGTGCCTACGTTCCCATTTTCCTCCCGCAATTTTATCTCTCGTTCCTCCTACAGGATTCCGAGGACATACGTTTGCAAGCAGCTGCTCGTTTGCTCCCACCAAGCACGACACACGGAGATCCTCGGTCCCGATCAGATCGAAGGCAAATGCAAGCCCGAGTGATGGGACTCTCGCCTCATAAACTTCCGACCAGTTTTCAAAATGAAACCCTTAGTCATGCCTCCCCCGTAAATTCGAGGGAGACATGACACACGTGTAAAAGGTTTATCACACCTAAATAAATTCGACTGACACTGCGAGAGAGAGAGAGAGAGAGAGAGAGAGAGAGAGAGAGAGAGAGAGAGAGAGAGAGAGTTTTATTTTGAGGAAGATCATTGAGTAAAGGAGCAATTTTTTCCGTGTGAGGAAGAGAATTGGCGAAGACTGGCAGAAACCAAGATTGTGAGAAGATCGAAAGCGATAAAGGGCAGTGAATATATTACAGAGAGAGAGAGAGAGAGAGAGAGAGAGAGAGAGAGAGAGGAGGGAAGAAGAGGAGTTGCACCTTCACCAAACTATATGTTTCCAAGCAGAAATATTTTATCACCTAAAAAGTAACCTACTTCCTTAAATATATTTCTTTCAGAAATCGTCGAAAGAAACATTATAAAGTTAATGATAGAAGTTTAGAATGCTTAGCACAATCAACTCTTTATTCTCTCTCTCTCTCTCTCTCTCTCTCTCTCTCTCATTCAGTCCTCATCTGTTTGTTTTCGCTTTGTCTTACCTCTACAGTTTGTTGGTTGGTACAAGGGTCGAACACCAATGATAGTCAAATGACAAATGTCTTTCACATCTGTCATCATCCATTATGTCGAACAAACAAATGACAAAATGTTTATTTCCGATCAAAGATAGCTATTTAAAGAGAAGTCTAAATATACTGAAAACGTACAATGAACATCACTATTGAGGAACACCGCCTAAGAATAAAAGTAAATGAATAATTAAAAGTATAAAACACTCCCTGAAAACAATTTTTGGAAAAGTAATTTCTTGTTAAACATACCCATTAAAAAACGAAGGCTAATTGTCTGTATAAATTGAAGACAATACTTTTTAGACTAGAATAACATCAAGGATTCCTTTTCACGGAATAGAATTAAACAAAAATGCCAAGGCAAGTAAGATAAAGAACGAGTTTTCGAAAAGAAGACAACGCTCTATCTGGGCCGGTAACTTTGACCCAGGACATTGTTAAACCACCGCGAGTTCCAGATCCTTCAGGTGAACATCAGTTTAGGTCGTCCACGGAGGTGTAAGGCATCTTTACAAAGCAGCCATCCGTCTCTGTTGCTGTCTAGAGGGCACTCATAGGGGCGCCGTTTGTGCACACTCTTTCCTTTTCAATTTGCATCCATTGAGTTTTGTTTGGGCGTGAAAGAGATTTTTGGCGCGAAGGAGACTTTTGGCGCGAAAGCGGAGGTTCGCGCGGGAAAAGAAGAAAGAGCCTGTATAGATATCGCATGTGATTAACGTAAGGCGATCTGTAGAGAAAAAACCTGAGAAATTGCCGGGTTTTAATCTGGGACCCGGGGAGGTTTTGCTCCTTTTATACGCTATCAAGAAAAGACCTCGGCTGTTAGATGGGAGATTAAACGTTAAACGTTTAGAAACCGTTACTAAAGAGCCTAAGGAAATCCTCAGAAAAAATCCTGATGGATTTTAAGGTTTCTTAAGCTTCCTTCACTTTATTATCTGAAAAGCTAAAGGTCATTAAAATAAGAATTACTTTGGAGGAGGTATCCTGCCGAAAGAAATGTTGAAAAAAAAATACATTAAATCTAAAGTTCACCATTTTCAATCCAAAGAGAGACAGGTTAAGCATATTAAAAAATCAGCATATAGGGGCAAAAATTCCCTTCCCATTGACTCAAGTTCTAAGTGAACTGTGTCAGGTGGGTATACTTTAATAAACGAAACGGTTACACCAAACAATTTGTTAAGGGATGTATTTGGCAACATCTCCAGGATATATTATGATCAACCAGCTTTCTCAAAACTGCATTTCATGGATAATCCTTAAGAGGGTAAAGTATTTTTAACTTATAGTTATTTGAAGGAATATATAGAAAAACTAGCAAAAAAAAACCATGCCAAAAGTCTTTAATTAGTGATTTAAGATGAACATTACAATATTTTCTTTTGTCGAGTTATAAGGAAATGCAAACATAATACTGCTGCAAATTGTTTGTAGACTTTTTCGTTACAAAATGCTAAGCAAGGACTAATAGTGTGCATAAGTCCCTATGAATATCAAGTGATCAAGTTCATGGTAAGAGTTTGCTTTAATTATACATCTATTATATATATATATATATATATATATATATATATATATATATATATATATATATATATATATATATAATGTGTATGTGTGCGTGTTAGACCACCTTTTAAGCACAAAAAATTATTCTCGAAATGGGCAAGATAATTTTTGTGTGATAAAGATGCTAAATGAATCTTGACACTAATGTAATGTCAGTGAACCTTCTTTACCTGCGTCGGTTTGCTTAACATTGTAAGGTTCCTGGTCTCGGTCTAAATTATATGCTCGTAAAATTACGAAAGGAAATATTTACGAACCAAAATAAATCGCCATTGCTTATGCCAGAACCCATATTGTTTAAGATGGGATGTGCGAAGTATTTTCTTCAAGCCCAAATGTTCCAATGTTGTAATTTGTTTCAAATTTAGCCTTTTGATATCCTTACGAAAAAATTAATTATTTATATAATAATTCGTCAAGGGAATCACAGATTTGTTAACTTTTAACCCTGAATAAAATGATGTGCATTTAATCCATTCAACTCTCTCTCTCTCTCTCTCTCTCTCTCTCTCTCTCTCTCTCTCTCTCTCTCTCTCTCTCTCCCTGCTATATTTGCTTTAGTCTCTGACTGCTTACCTCCCAACCTATTTGTCCCCCTGTCTATTTGTACGTCTCTCTGCCTGCCTGTCTCCCTCCATTCATCCAATTTATCAACATCGCATCACTAAACACCTCTCGGCCCTGATATACTGCGATGTTCCGACGGCAAATTATGCAGGCGCTAAACAAGACTCTCCAGTAACGAAAAGGGCAATTAGCCTATGACTGACACACACGGAGGACTTGTTCCACATGAGACTTATGTGGGTGATAAAGTGACGAAAGAGAATTTATGGAGACAGCCGGAGGATCTCCAAAGGGGAAGGAAGAAAGAGGTGTCCGGCAGACTCCTCTATAATGATACAAAGTTCGACCTGAGAGCAATATCTTCCAGTCGCTTGTCACACGGAAGATTGAAGCTCCAGCAATGGATTGCTTGTGTGTGTGTGTGTGTGTGTGTGTGTGTGTGTGTGTGTGTGTGTGTGTGTGTGCCACGGAGAGAGACAGGCAGACAGACAGCCAGACAGGAGATGTCTGTCTCCTCTAGGTATACCACACACGTGTTTTCTGGTTCGATTTTTGGTCAGTGGTTTTCAATCTCTCTCTCTCTCTCTCTCTCTCTCTCTCTCTCTCTCTCTCTCTCTCTCTTTTCTCTCTTTTGGTCAGTGGTTTCTCTCTCTCTCTCTCTCTCTCTCTCTCTCTCTCTCTCTCTCTCTCTCTCTCACCATTTGAATTTATTCATCCATCGACGATAGACATTTAAATTTTTAACAAACAACGCTGAAGAGAGAGAGGGTGGGGGCAGGGAGAGAGGGTTAAAGCCACCAACGATGGATAATGGAACAAACTAACAGGAGAGAGAGAGAGAGAGAGAGAGAGAGAGAGAGAGAGAGAGAGAGAGAGAGAGAGAGAGAGAGAGAGTTGTATACCTTGGGTCCTGAACTTGACCTACCTCTATTTTAACAGATAAAATAAGCTATTGTGAACATGTGCTAACACTGCCCATTGATGAAGTCTGTAGCACGAAACAGTATCATTTAAATTTTGTGAATGGAACACATTCACTGGCCCTGCAGGAGCGTAAGAATATAATGTCCACATGAACCCATATAAAATAGATTACTGAATACTGAATGCTTAAATAGCTTTAATAATGATTAGTATCTGCCTTCGAAAAATCATATTCCCTTAAATATATATATATATATATATATATATATATATATATATATATATATATATATATATATATATATATATATATATATATATATATATATATATATATATATCTTAACCATATGGCATTTTTTAAAAGGTTTTCTTATTAGGGATTTACCTTGTTCGGTTAGAAAGTTAATAGAAGAAAACTGTTAAAAACCAGTTTTCCTCAAATCAATTGTCACTTCATTTTTACGAAATGATTTTCGGTATAGAATGTTTCCGTTAAGTTCACCGTTACTGAATTTTAGCGAGGTAGCACAAATTTCATATGCAATTATAAAAAGCAAAAAATAAGGTGAAAATATATATATCTCATTTCATATCACAGCAGTAATTCTCTCTATATTCCGTGCGTATTTCCAGCCCTCAGTAAATAAACTTTCTATCTGAATATGATATTGGTTGTTTTCTATCATTTCCTTCCTTTTCAATATATTGTCTCCTTCATTAGACCACTTCACTATTTATCTCCAATCCTTCCCAGGGATTCCATCTGTCTCGAAAATCCGCGAAAGTGAAAATAAAAAAAAAAATAAATAAAAAACAAACATCACTCCGCATCAAGGAAGACCATTACCTCCGAGGTCCCGAGGACTCTCTTGATCCGGGCGTAACGAGCCCTAAAGAAGCTTATGGAGGCGGGTGTCCAAGAGAGAGAGCCGTGCCCCGAAGTGCCAAAGAGGGGTATTGCTCAGCCACGACATGCATTATACCCCATGACATCCGCCCGATTGACTGGCGATTGGATGGCGTGATTGGCAAAGCTCTTCGCTTGGCCCTTTGGATTTGGGAAAGGGGATTTGCGGACTGAAGACGATTATGTGGTTTGACTGGACGTTAAAGGATTTTCGCAGGGGCACAGACATTCGAAGCCGTGCTTTTAAGTGCTTGCGCAGGCGTGTCTTCGGTCTTTTGTACCACCGGAGCAGGTCAGGGCTTTGTCTGCGCGTTTTAGTGCTTTTGCGCCCCTTCTGTTAGACGTTTCATGGAGTTTGTTGTGGGCGAGGTACCCAGTTTAGTAGATGGAGTATCTAAATTGTAAGTCGAGGTTTAATCTTCTAATCCAACTGCATAATTGCTTAGTTTAAACACAGTTACTTTAGGACGATATTCGTATTGGTTGCAGATCATCGCCGTAAATACTAAATACTAAACAGCTTAGGAGGGTTTTCACACACATACACACACACTATATATATACTGTATATAATATATATATATATATATATATATATATATATATATATATATATATATATATATATATATATATAGAGAGAGAGAGAGAGAGAGAGAGAGAGAGAGAGAGAGAGAGAGAGAGAGAGAGAGAGAAAGTTGGTGTTAATAAGAGATAAATTTTACTCACTTTTTGTTAAAGCATTTGGTAAGCAGACAAGTTTTTTTATGACACTTAACCAAAATAAATACGTTCCGAGAAATGTAAAATAAGGCAATAATCTCATTACTTAATTCTAACAATAAATATAAGTAATAGAACACTGAAGTTTTTTATTTTGAAATTTGTTATTTTTTACACGCTAAAGAGAATGTTTTCTGTGAGAAGGTCTTATTAATGCAGAAGTAAATAAAATATCCATCGGAATCGTATTTGCTGTAAAATATTTCATAGGTTATGCATTAGCATTATTACAAAGGAAAAAAATTAACATAAATTATTGTCCCCATTTACTAGTAATATATTATTTATTTTATAGCGTAAAATAACATCCAATCAACGACATTTATTGTGATAACTAAAATACAACAACAAAATGCACATAATATCTTCCTGAAGAAGGAACCTTCAGAGAAGTATTCACACGATCTTGCCGTGAAGTACGAAATTTTCACAGAAGTCGCCTGAAAACAAGAACGCCCAAAGAAACAAATCTCCAGCTCGAATCCTCGAAACGGGACCTCATCAACAAAAATCTTCAAAGCGAAAATCATGTAACACAAAACATCTCGAGAAGCATCAACTCTTCCTTAATCAAGAGCCAGTTATGATAAATTCATTCGCGTAGTAAGACCTTCACCAGCATGAATTCCTTAAACAAGAAACATTCACAACGATTGCCTCTACACGAGAAAACTTCAAGTGAGAACCCCAAAATCGTTCAGCTAGTAACGTGACTAAGCACGCTTTCATCGGCTCTTAATTAGCCTCTGAATACAGCTCGCCCCCATTCATAAAAGGAAGAGGAGCCAGCATCTATTGGAGGTTATCACAGATCATTACCCGCAAGCCTCGTTTATCAGTGCCCCTGTAGAGCGCACGGACAGTTCGACGACCACTTCGATGAACTGTGGCAACGGCACAGACCATACGAAGACCAATTGGCCGTTTAAGACCGATCGGTCACTCCTACCCGACGCCAGTGACACATAAATTGAGAATTAGACCGGGCATTAGGCGTCGTTGCTAAGATTTCAGAATCCAAGTTTGGGCGTGAGTGGCCAGCGATAATACGAGGTGGGGAACAGGAAATGTTTTCCTTGGTCTGTCATTACGAATCTCAAAGAATAAATAACAGCCTCAGGTAACATTCCATGCTAAACGAGATCGCCTCTTCAGCCTAATGGTAGGTTAGGTTAAAAGGGTAAGTGAAATTAGCATCTTAACCATAGACGAAATAGATGTTTGGTTGTATTTACACTCGGGACAAGACCGGCTTATGCCTATTGTCAAGGGAAAGACATATATCTTCTAATAAGTAACTATAATCCATGAAACTAATGAACTTTACTCTTTGTTACTTACTCGAGAATTCGTTAATGGGTGAAAATATGAAGAAAAAAATTATTATCAGGAAACTAACTACCGGCTGACTTTGCTTTTCGTTACAAGGGACAATAATTCCAGATTTAATCCTTATCTCTAGTGACAGAGTTACTATTATTAGTATAACTGTTATTCAAAATTAAAATACGTTCACATGGAACGAGCAAGATTATTCACTAACAAAGGATGGTTCCCCAGAGAAAATGCTCATATGTGAAAAAAGATAAAACACGAAGGGCCAAATAATCAATAATAAATTACAATAAAGTAATGCTCAAACCTATACCGGCTACAAAAATGCCAATACAAGTCATATGACGCAAGTTGGTGCTGCTTTACGGTTTAAAGAAGCGTCTCAGACTCTTAAACTTACGATTATCTCCATCAATGATCCTGTCAAAATGACATTTCACGATATTATAGTAAAAGGAGGGGAAGATTTTTGACAACGTGACCCCTCAACGAAATGTGAACAGCATGATCTACAGTACAGCAGTGGTTCTCAACCCAGCGGGGGGGAGCCCTTGGGGAAAAATTAAGAATTCTCTAATTATATTCGTTATTCTCTTAACAAGATTCTCTAAGAAGTAGTGTCAAGTATCTCACTAATTCATTCCCAATAGAATAAAAACACCCCTTCTATTTCTATTTTTTATTTTCCAAATCTGGGAGGGAATTTTACTCACAAATGAAAGGGGGGCGTGGAGGGAAGGACCAACTCTTAGAGGGGGCGTGGTAATAAGAAGGTTAAGAACCACTGATCTACAGGGTGAGTAACGCCCACTATCAAATTAGAGCTTAAGAACTGTGAATACGATCTAAAGCGTAATTAACGTTACTGTGATAAAGATTCCGCTCCTTCAGCTCAGCTTGTCTCTATTATTAGTTCTGGGAACAACTGGTAAGCAGGTACGAGAACAATTTCCAGTACCTATAAATGTAGTATTGTTACAATCTTCTCTCTCTCTTTTTTTTTTTTACAGTCATATACAATGTACCTTGGTATCTTGAGCATTTGGAAAGCATTACAAAGTAGAGAACAGGGAAATCGGTTTGATAAAACTGGAAATTTTCAAAACAAATCAAAGAGAAAAAATATTCATTAACTTTCCTAGAATAGAAAGTACACTATTTTCACTGTATCGGATGAGTGTCAGAGGAGAAGACTTTTGAATTCGATTGTAAACAACAAACTTTCAGCTTCCAGACAACTCTCTGTCACGACACAATCACCTGTAACGGAAGTTCGGCACTTCACACTGTACTGAAGAAAGTAAACATTAAAATCTTTTGACAGGAAATAAGACAAAGATTCTAAGAATGAGATACGAGTTCTTTTTCCTTACATTTCCATATCATGGATGATTCTTGGGAAACAGATGGAATCATTTATTTAGAAGATATATGAGAATTGACGCAGTTATTGGTAATATGTTTGACATTATGACGTCAGTACTTCGCCACGGATTTAGTGGCTTTAAAAAATTGGTGAAACAAAACGGGTAAAAACGCACAAGAACTGAAAGACCGTTAAAATGGCAAACACAGAAAGGTATCATGAGTTACGACTCACGATTTTACTTTTGCCAATTTTATAAAACAAAAGACAAAAAAAAAAAAACTTCTTTGTCATGAGTGTGTTTTTTCTTGATGTGTTTCTCTCTCTCTCTCTCTCTCTCTCTCTCTCTCTCTCTCTCTCTCTCTCTCTCTCTCTCTCTCTCTGTTTCAAAATATATTCCCATTTTCTTCGCTAACTGTATAATTAAAAAATCCCAAATGAACTTCAATAGACAGAAAATGACAAACAGGAAA